>NC_048574.1:85212405-85249905 GCF_013265735.2 Oncorhynchus mykiss
CTACCTGTTCTCTGACGTGTATTATAATGATATGCTGCACAGTGGTAAATTAAAACATACTCTGTGCTGTAACGATAATTATCTCTTTCCGTCCCGTTTTTCTCTCTCTCCCCCGCTCACAACTCAATCTCTCTCCCCCTATCTCTCTCTCTGTCTCTGTCTCTCTGTCGCTCTCTCTCTCTCTCCATCGTCTCTCTCTGTCGCTCTCTCTCTCTCTCTCTCTGTCTCTCTCTCTCCCATTCTCCCATCTCTCCTCCCCCGCTCTCTCTCTCTCCATCGTCTCTCTCTCTCTGTCTCTCTCTCTCTCTCTCTCTCTCTCTCTCTCCATCGTCTCTCTCTCTCTCTCTCTCTGTCTCTCTGTCTCTCGCTCTCTCTCCATTGTCTCTCTCTCTCTCTCTGTCTCTCTCTCTCTCTCTCTCTCTCTCCATCTTCTCTCTCTCTCTCTCCCTCTCCATCGTCTCTCTCTCTCTCTCTCTCTCTCTCTCCATTCTCTCTCTCTCTCTCTCTCTGTCTCTGTGTCTCTCTCTCTCTGTCTCTCTGTCGCTCTCTCTCTCTCTCTCCATCGTCTCTCTCTGCCGCTCTCTCTCTCTCTCTCTGTCTCTCTCTCTCCCATTCTCCCATCTCTCCTCCCCCGCTCTCTCTCTCTCTCTCCATCGTCTCTCTCTGTCTCTCTCTCTCTCTCTCTCTGTCTCTCTCTCTCTCTCTCTCTCTTTCAAAGTATTTTATACCTTGTTCTAACGTTGTGTTGATGTTTTGTGACAGCGGGGACCTGCAGGTGGTTGGCAGTGCCCACTGTGCCTACAGCACGTCCCAGAAGGCCATAGGAAAAGATGACTTCACCCTGATCCCCGAAGGAACCAACGGTATCGAGGAGAGGATGGGCTTCGTCTGGGACAAGGCTGTGGTGAGAGAGTGTGTGTGTGTGTGTGTGTGTGTGTGTGTGTGTTTATGTGCATGGACCCTGGTCTAAAAGTGTGTCTTCTCTCTCCTCTTCCTTCTCTCTCCTCCTCCTCTTCGTTCTCTCCTCCTCCTCCCCTCTCTCTCTCTCTCTCCTCCTCCTCTCTCTTCTTGTCCTCTTCCTCTCTTCTCTCAGGCCACGGGTAAGATGGATGCGAACCAGTTTGTGGCGGTGACCAGCACCAACACTGCTAAGATCTTCAACCTGTACCCACGGAAGGGACGCATCGCTGTGGGTTCTGACGCTGACATCGTTATCTGGGACCCAGACAGGACCAAAACAATCACCTCCAAACTGCAACAGTCGGTGAGGGAAGAGGAGGGTAGGATAGGGTAGGGTAGGGTAGGGTTGAGGGAGGGAGGGAGGGAGGGAGGGAGGGAGGGAGGGAGGGAGGGAGGGAGGGAGGAAGGAACTGGAACCAAGACATGATCAAAACCTTTACCTCCAAATTACAACAAAATAAAAACTGAATCCTCTCCTACTTTCTACCCTTTATCTCCCTGCCCTCCCTCTATCCATCCCTCCTTTCCTCCCTCTCTCCCTCCCCCTCCTCCCCTCTCCCACCAGGCTCTGGAGTATAACATCTTTGAGGGGATGGTGTGTCGGGGGGGTCCTGTCGTCGTGGTGACCCAGGGGAGGGTGGTCTATGAGGAGGGGGAGGGGCTCCGCGTCCAGCAGGGTTCAGGACGCTTCATCCCTCGCCAAGCATTCCCAGACTACGCCTACCAACGCATCACGACTAGGAGCAAGGTAACTACAGATCCCACAATGCAACACAAACCAGGAAGTGGCCCTACCCCCATCAGAACGTGTTTTGGTATTAGCTACTAATTGGGCGAGTTCGACAGACAACATTACAGAACAACTGTCCCTGAAAACAAACTTCTCCCTTTGAAAACGGCCTATTTGGCATCAATATGAGTCAGAAATATTTATTCTACAGCCAAAATTTACTATAAAGTGTAAAATAGAACAAATCTGTTCATAAAGTTAGTCTCGTCCAAAACAGAGAGATGATACAGTAGGAAAAATGGTAGGTAACAGAATTAAGGATACATAACAACCTTGGGTTGTCCAACAGTTGTCCTTGGGTTGTCCTTGGGTTGTCCAACAGTTGTCCTTGGGTTGTCCAACAGTTGGGTCCTTGGGTTGTCCAACAGTTGGGTCCTTGGGTTGTCCAACAGTTGTCCTTGGGTTGTCCAACAGTTGTCCTTGGGTTGTCCAACAGTTATCCTTGGGTTGTCCAACAGTTGGGTCCTTGGGTTGTCCAACAGTTGGGTCCTTGGGTTGTCCAACAGTTGGGTCCTTGGGTTGTCCAACAGTTGGGTCCTTGGGTTGTCCAACAGTTGGGTCCTTGGGTTGTCCAACAGTTGTCCTTGGGTTGTCCAACAGTTGTCCTTGGGTTGTCCAACAGTTGTCCTTGGGTTGTCCAACAGTTGGGTCCTTGGTTTGTCCAACAGTTGTCATTGGGTTGGCTTTATTTCAATCCTTTCCAGTAAGCAGCTCAGCTGCACGGGACCTGGTTGTAATGCCCGTGGTAAATTTGGTTTGATTTTGGATATCTCTATGTGGCTAGTTAGGGACCATCAGGTAAATTAGACAATGTACATGGGTCAATAAGTTAAACTTCCAATAGCTCCAAATTTCAATGACTTAAAAAACCTAATTCTAACTATAAATTGTAAAACTTCATATACAAATATTGTCTCATTTGCATTGTGTAATTGATTGACGGTCCCTAACTAACCCCTGAGATAGGCTATCCAAAGTTAAACCAACTTTTCCATGGTTGCACACCAGCCTGCTGAAGCTAATTATGGAAGGATTTTGGCTCTTTCCACATGCGAATACACATCACCCAAATGACACCCCGAAACCAACTCAAGTTTGAATTCAGTCATGGTCGCTAGCGCTTCTTTTAATGACCCAAATCTAAAACGAGGCCAAATCAGGAAGTTCAGCCTCCCTTTAATGGAGAATCGAGACTGACTGATATACAAATCTCCTTGAATCATGTTAACTACTACTTGTAGTCAGTCAGTCACAATTTACCCATAACACATCACGGTTTTGATCCTCCGGAACATACATATTAATTATTAAATAAAATAATATAAATATGAAATAACCATTATATTTATCTTGGGCTTCATGGGGTGAAATAGTGGTTATTTGTGACCTGCTAGTCTCTGCTGAGTCATCAACAGATGTTCTGGTTGTCATGGGAAACGGAACTTCCAGCCTTTGGACGTTAACAAGGAGACAACCCATTTGAATTAACTCCTCCTCCACATATACTGGATTGGTTGAGCAGTGCAGAAGAGAACCTCCTCCTCCGACTGTTTTTCCCCCCTTCTCTTCAAGAGCCAGACAGGATGTAGTTTGAGGCGTTTCTTTCTGCTACGTTATGTTTACTGCCCTGACTCACTAGACCTAAGATAGTGACACTACATATCCCATAATGCAACGCAACCAGGAAGTGGTGGATTGCTGTATCAAGAGCATGAACGGTGCTAAGGTAGTGGCACTATATACCATAATGCAACACAACCAGGAAGTGTTTTCCCCCCCCCCCCCCCAATCTGACCGTTCAATTGAATGGAAACGGTGCTGTACTGAATGAACAGTTGGAAATTCGGGGAGGGGTTAGATTGTGGGTTCAAAATTCACCGCTACCCCTTTTAAATACGTCACTCATTGCTTCAAGCCACACCGCTGCCCCCCCCCCCCCCACCAGAACGGGAGCCTCAAAGTACCTCAAAGTCTGTTCAATACAAGAATGTTTTTGGGAGGAAACGTGTTGTTCAGTACAAAGCGTTCCGCAACGTTCAATCGAACTGAACGCACCCTTTGGGTTAAAGGCCCCACTCCAGTCACATGATCATCCATCTCCTAAATCTCACCTTGCAAAACGAACCACTGAGCGAGGTCCATTTTTTGCCCCGGCCGGGTCGGAGTTTGCACATTTTAGACCCTTCCGTTGGTCCTCCAGTGAAATCTCCACCCACCCATTGCAAAACAAACTTGCCTGTTGGTTTAGGAGACAGAATAAGAGTGACAACCGATTCTAGCCTAGTGAAACAGACAGAGCAGCGCATCTCCCTCCCCTCCTGCTGAACTTCCTTTTCATTGGGATTGGCGGTGAATGTGTGAGGTCACATTTTGGGAAATTTGAATGGGGGTGATCTGATCATGTGACCGGGGTGAGCCTATAAGATAACAGCTAGAACCAAGACATGACATGTTACACTGGATGCTTCTGATTTGAGTCTGTCTGTCTATCTGTCTGTCTGTCTGTCTGTCTGTGTGTGTCTGTGTCTGTGTCTGTGTCTGTGTCTGTGTGTGTGTGTGTGTGTGTTCTACAGGTGAAGGGGAAACAAGGTGTGTCTCGTGGGATGTATGACGGGCCGGTGTACGATGTTCTGGCCACGCCCAAATACATAACCCCCTCCCCTTCTGCTAAAACCTCGCCCACCTCCCAACAGCCCCCACCAATCAGGAACCTCCACCAGTCCAACTTCAGCCTATCAGGTAAGAGGACATTGAGGTGAAACAACATTTATCAGGTGTGTGAGTGTGTTTGTATCTAAACAGTCTCTCTTTCTCTGTCTCTCTCTTTCTCTCTGTCTCTCTGTCTCTCTCTCTGTCTCTCTCTCTCTCTCTCTGTCTCTCTCTCTCTCTCTCTCTCTCTCTCTGTCTCTCTCTCTCTCTGTCTCTCTCTCTCTCTCTGTCTCTCTCTCTCTGTCTCTCTCTCTCTTTCTCTGTCTCTCTCTCTCTCTCTGTCTCTCTCTCTCTCTCTCCCTCCCTCTCTCTCTTTCTCTGTCTCTCACTCTCTCTATCTCTCACTCTCTTTCTTTGTCTTTCTCTGTCTCTCTCTCTCTCTCTGTCTCTCTCTTTCTCTGTCTCTCTCTTTCTCACTCTCTCTCTCTCTCTGTCTGTCTTTCTCTATCTCTCTCTATTTCTCTGTCTGTCTTTCTCTCTCTCTCTCTCTGTCTGTCTTTCTCTCTCTCTCTTTCTCTGTCTCTCTTTCTCTCTCTCTCTTTCTCTGCCTCTCACTCTCTTTCTCCGTCTCTCTGTCTCAGGGGCTCAGTTTGATGACAACATTCCTCGGCGCTCTGGCCAACGCATCGTAGCGCCACCTGGTGGCCGATCCAACATCACCAACCTGGGATGAGCAGCTGGGAACATCACCTTGTTTTGTGTGTTTGGCCTCACAATATTCTAGACTCGAGGCTCATCTATGTCTGCGTCACAAATTGCACCTTATTCCCTATCTAGTGCACTATTTTTAACCAGAGCCCTATTCCCTATATAGTGCACTATTTTAGACCAGAGCCCTATTCCCTATATAGTGCACTACTTTAGACCAGAGCCCTATTCCCTATATAGTGCACTACTATAGACCAGGGCCCTGTTCCCTATATAGTGCACTACTATAGACCAGGGCCCTGTTCCCTATATAGTGCACTACTTTAGACCAGAGCCCTATTCCCTATCTAGTGCACTATTTTTAACCAGAGCCCTATTCCCTATATAGTGCACTACTTTAGACCAGGGCCCATAGGGTTCTTCATCTTTGGGCCCATATAGGGGGCATTACTGTAAGACAAACAGCAGGTTTATTACAATGGAAACACACACAGTGTTTGACCCCTCTAACACGCAGACGTGAACCCACTGTGATGTCATGATGTGTCGTTGTCGTCTTCACCCTGTCAGCATGACTTCTCCTTCTCCTTCTTCTCCTTCTCCTTCTCCTTCTCCTCCTCCTTCTTCTCTTTCTCCTCCTTCTTCTCCTTCTCCTCCTCCTTCTCCTTCTTCTCCTTCTCCTCCTTCTCCTTCTTCTCCTTCCTCTCCTCCTTTTCCTCCTCCTCCTTCTTCTCCTCCTTCGCCTCCTCCTTCTTCCCCTTCTTCTTCTTCTTCTCCTTCTTCTTCTTCGCCTCCTCCTTCTTCCCCTTCTTCTTCTCCTTCTTCTTTTTCTTCTCCTTCTTCTTCTCCTTCTTCTTTTTCTTCTCCTTCTTCTTCTTCTTCTTCACCTTCTTCTTCTTCCTCTCCTTCTTCTTCTCCTTCTTCTTCCTCTCCTTCTTCTTCTCCTTCTTCTTCTTCCTCTCCTTCTTCTCCTCATTCTTCTTCTTCGTCCTCTCCTTCTTCTTCTCCGTCTTCTTCCTCTCCTTCTTCTTCTTCTCCTTCTTCTTCTTCCTCTCCTTCTTCTCCTCATTCTTCTTCTTCTTCCTCTCCTTCTTCTTCTTCTCGTTCTTCTTCTTCCTCTCCTTCTTCTTCTCCTTCTTCTTCTTCCTCTCCTTCTTCTTCTCCTTCCTCTTCTTCTCCTCATTCTTCTTCTTCCTCTCCTTTTTATTCCTCTCCTTCTTCTTCTCCTTCCTCTTCTTCTTCTTCCTCTTCTTCTCCTCCTTCTTCTTCTCCTTCTTCTTTGTCTTCTTCCTCTCCTTCTTCTTCTCCTTCTTCTTCTTCTTCTCCTTCTTCTTCTATCGTGTCAGCTCAGACACGGTGCTCCTCTTACTCCCTCTATTGGTCAGTTGAGGAACCGCAGTATGTCCTGCAGCTGGTTTAGGTATCTTTGGTATCAGTATGTATTTCCCAGTGTGTCTCGTGTGGACCAGTGTGTCTCATGTGGACCAGTGTGTCTCGTGTGGACCAGTGTGTCTCGTGTGGACCAGTGTGTCTCGTGTGGACCAGTGTGTCTCGTGTGGACCAGTGTGTCTCGTGTGTCCCAGTGTGTCTCGTGTGTCCCAGTGTGTCTCATGTGGACCAGTGTGTCTCGTGTGGACCAGTGTGTCTCGTGTGTCCCAGTGTGTCTTGTGTGGACCAGTGTGTCTCGTGTGGACCAGTGTGTCTCGTGTGGACCAGTGTGTCTCGTGTGGACCAGTGTGTCTCGTGTGTCCCAGTGTGTCTCGTGTGGACCAGTGTGTCTCGTGTGGACCAGTGTGTCTCGTGTGTCCCAGTGTGTCTCGTGTGGACCAGTGTGTCTCGTGTGTCCCAGTGTGTCTCGTGTGGACCAGTGTGTCTCGTGTGGACCAGTGTGTCTCGTGTGGACCAGTGTGTCTCGTGTGTCCCAGTGTGTCTCGTGTGGACCAGTGTGTCTCGTGTGGACCAGTGTGTCTCGTGTGTCTCGTGTGGACCAGTGAGTCTCGTGTGTCCCAGTGTGTCTCGTGTGGAACAGTGTGTCTCGTGTGTCCCAGTGTGTCTCGTGTGTCCCAGTGTGTCTCGTGTGTCCCAGTGTGTCTCGTGTGGACCAGTGTGTCTCGTGTGGACCAGTGTGTCTCGTGTGGACCAGTGTGTCTCGTGTGGACCAGTGTGTCTCGTGTGTCCCAGTGTGTCTCGTGTGTCCCAGTGTGTCTCGTGTGTCCCAGTGTGTCTCGTGTGTCCCAGTGTGTCTCGTGTGGACCAGTGTGTCTCGTGTGGACCAGTGTGTCTCGTGTGGACCAGTGTGTCTCGTGTGGAACAGTGTGTCTCGTGTGTCCCAGTGTGTCTCGTGTGTCCCAGTGTGTCTCGTGTGTCCCAGTGTGTCTCGTGTGGACCAGTGTGTCTCGTGTGGACCAGTGTGTCTCGTGTGGACCAGTGTGTCTCGTGTGTCCCAGTGTGTCTCGTGTGTCCCAGTGTGTCTCGTGTGTCCCAGTGTGTCTCGTGTGTCCCAGTGTGTCTCGTGTGGACCAGTGTGTCTCGTGTGGACCAGTGTGTCTCGTGTGGACCAGTGTGTCTCGTGTGGACCAGTGTGTCTCGTGTGTCCCAGTGTGTCTCATGTGTCCCAGTGTGTCTCATGTGTCCCAGTGTGTCTCATGTGTCCCAGTGTGTCTCGTGTGTCCCAGTGTGTCTCGTGTGTCCCAGTGTGTCTCGTGTGTCCCAGTGTGTCTCGTGTGTCCCAGTGTGTCTCGTGTGTCCCAGTGTGTCTCGTGTGGACCAATGTGTCTCGTGTGGACCAGTGTGTCTCGTGTGGACCAGTGTGTCTCGTGTGGACCAGTGTGTCTCGTGTGGACCAGTGTGTCTCGTGTGTCCCAGTGTGTCTCGTGTGGGCTGGTAACTTATCGCTTGTTTTTAGACGTTTGATTCCACTCCTGTGATACACATTTCTTTCACGTGGTATTTGACAGCACAACGATATGTATATCTTATTATATTCATGGTGAACGTTTTCTTTCAAACACAATCATTCCCTGTGTGCAGACTGTTACTGCATACTGTTACTGCATACTGTTACTGCATACTGTTACTACATACTGTTACTGCATACTGTTACTGCAGACTGTTACTGCATACTGCATACTGCATACTGTTACTGCATACTGTTACTGCATACTGTTACTGCATACTGTTACTACATACTGTGTGCATACTGTTACTTCATACTGTTACTGCATACTGTTACTTCATACTGTTACTGCATACTGTTACTGCATACTGTTACTGCATACTGTTACTGCATACTGTTACTGCATACTGTTACTGCATACTGTTACTGCATACTGTTACTGCATACTGTGTGCATACTGTTACTACATACTGTGTGCATACTGTTACTGCATACTGTGTGCATACTGTTACTGCATACTGTTACTACATACTGTTACTGCATACTGTGTGCAGACTGTTACTGCATACTGTTACTACATACTGTTACTACATACTGTGTGCATACTGTTACTGCATACTGTGTGCATACTGTTACTGCATACTGTTACTACATACTGTTACTACATACTGTGTGCATACTGTTACTGCATACTGTGTGCATACTGTTACTGCATACTGTTACTGCATACTGTTACTGCATACTGTGTGCAGACTGTTACTACATACTGTTACTGCATACTGTTACTGCATACTGTTACTGCATACTGTTACTGCATACTGTTACTGCATACTGTTACTGCATACTGTGTGCATACTGTTACTACATACTGTGTGCATACTGTTACTGCATACTGTTACTGCATACTGTTACTGCATACTGTTACTGCATACTGTTACTGCATACTGTTACTGCATACTGTTACTGCATACTGTTACTGCATACTGTTACTGTATACTGTTACTGCATACTGTTACTGCATACTGTTACTGCATACTGTTACTGCATACTGTTACTGCATACTGTTACTGCATACTGTTACTGTATACTGTTACTGCATACTGTTACTGCATACTGTTACTGCATACTGTTACTGTATACTGTTACTGTATACTGTTACTGCATACTGTTACTGCATACTGTTACTACATACTGTGTGCATACTGTTACTTCATACTGTTACTGCATACTGTTACTGCATACTGTTACTGCATACTGTTACTGCATACTGTTCCCTCCCCATCAGAACAGCACTGCACACTGTCAATTCACCATCAAAGCAAAGCAATATCATCACTCCCACGCCTTGAAAACACTTGACATGTACATGTATGAAATAAACAACTGGTATAACTGTGTGATCAAAACTAAAGGAACTGATGACTTGATAAAAGTCAAGTAGAGAACAAAGATGTGCGCGTCTGTTTAAAAAAAACACGACCACTTCAGGGTGAACAGCTAATTTAGTAGAGGAATCACATGTTATATTGGACATGACGAAGATGATGATGATGATGATGCTATTTTAGACTGTCTGAGTCATTCACTCCAGAGGTCGATCTTTGTTGTGATGAGATATTCAACTCTCTGCTGTATGGATCGTTCACTCCAGAGGTAGATCTTTGTTGTGATGAGATGTTCAACTCTCTGCTGTACGGATCGTTCACTCCAGAGGTAGATCTTTGTTGTGATGAGATATTCAACTCTCTGCTGTATGGATCGTTCACTCCAGAGGTAGATCTTTGTTGTGATGAGATATTCAACTCTCTGCTGTATGGATCGTTCACTCCAGAGGTAGATCTTTGTTGTGATGAGATATTCAACTCTCTGCTGTATGGATCGTTCACTCCAGAGGTAGATCTTTGTTGTGATGAGATGTTCGACTCTCTGCTGTATCGATCGTTCACTCCAGAGGTAGATCTTTGTTGTGATGAGATGTTCAACTCTCTGCTGTATCGATCGTTCACTCCAGAGGTAGATCTTTGTTGTGATGAGATGTTCGACTCTCTGCTGTATGGATCGTTCACTCCAGAGGTAGATCTTTGTTGTGATGAGATGTTCAACTCTCTGCTGTACGGATCGTTCACTCCAGAGGTAGATCTTTGTTGTGATGAGATGTTCAACTCTCTGCTGTACGGATCGTTCACTCCAGAGGTAGATCTTTGTTGTGATGAGATGTTCAACTCTCTGCTGTAAAGGGCCTCAGCTCCTACTGGTGTTTAATAAGGCTCCTGTCACGAACGACCGCTTCACCTTCTATTTACATGATGTGGATGTTACTGGTTGTTTTACTGTGTTATGTTACATGTCGTGTTTTAACACCACTCTGAACCACACGCTGAGTCGCCTGGTTTGTGCTCTTGACAACAGTCATTGTTGTCATTGTCAAGCTAAACGTTAAAAAAAGCACAAACAGACTGTGACTCAGGCTAGAATCTGAGGGCACGTTGCAGAGCAGTCTGTATCTGTAAGGGTTGAATCCTAGAATCTGAGGGCACGTTGCAGAGCAGTCTGTATCTGTAAGGGTTGAATCCTAGAATCTGAGGGCACGCTACAGAGCAGTCTGTATCTGTAAGGGTTGAATCCTAGAATCTGAGGGCCCGCTACAGAGCAGTCTGTATCTGTAAGGGTTGAATCCTAGAATCTGAGGGCACGCTACAGAGCAGTCTGTATCTGTAAGGGTTGAATCCTATATTCTGAGGGCACGCTACAGAGCAGTCTGTATCTGTAAGGGTTGAATCCTAGAATCTGAGGGCCCGCTACAGAGCAGTCTGTATCTGTAATCTGAGAGACCGCTACAGAGCAGTCTGTATCTGTAAGGGTTGAATCCTAGAATCTGAGGACACGCTACAGAGCAGTCTGTATCTGTAAGGGTTGAATCCTAGAATCTGAGGGCCCGCTACAGAGCAGTCTGTATCTGTAATCTGAGAGACCGCTACAGAACAGTCTGTATCTGTAAGGGTTGAATCCTATATTCTGAGGGCCCGCTACAGAGCAGTCTGTATCTGTAAGGGTTGAATCCTAGAATCTGAGAGATCGGTGCAGAGCAGTCTGTATCTGTAGGGGTTGAATCCTAGAATCTGAGGGCCCGCTACAGAGCAGTCTGTATCTGTAATCTGAGAGACCGCTACAGAGCAGTCTGTATCTGTAAGGTTTGAATCCTAGAATCTGAGGGATCGGTGCAGAGCAGTCTGTATCTGTAAGGGTTGAATCCTAGAATCTGAGGGCCCACTACAGAGCAGTCTGTATCTGTAAGGGTTGAATCCTAGAATCTGAGGGCACGCTACAGAGCAGTCTGTATCTGTAAGGGTTGAATCCTAGAATCTGAGGGCCCGCTACAGAGCAGTCTGTATCTGTAAGGGTTGAATCCTAGAATCTGAGGGCCCGTTGCAGAGCAGTCTGTATCTGTAAGGCTTGAATCCTATATTCTGAGGGCACGCTACAGAGCAGTCTGTATCTGTAAGGGTTGAATCCTATATTCTGAGGGCACGCTACAGAGCAGTCTGTATCTGTAAGGGTTGAATCCTAGAATCTGAGGGCACGCTACAGAGCAGTCTGTATCTGTAAGGGTTGAATCCTAGAATCTGAGGGCCCACTACAGAGCAGTCTGTATCTGTAAGGGTTGAATCCTAGAATCTGAGGGCACGCTACAGAGCAGTCTGTATCTGTAAGGGTTGAATCCTAGAATCTGAGGGCCCGCTACAGAGCAGTCTGTATCTGTAAGGGTTGAATCCTAGAATCTGAGGGCCCGTTGCAGAGCAGTCTGTATCTGTAAGGCTTGAATCCTATATTCTGAGGGCACGCTACAGAGCAGTCTGTATCTGTAAGGGTTGAATCCTAGAATCTGAGGGCCCGCTACAGAGCAGTCTGTATCTGTAAGGGTTGAATCCTAGAATCTGAGGGCCCGCTACAGAGCAGTCTGTATCTGTAAGGGTTGAATCCTAGAATCTGAGGGCCCGCTACAGAGCAGTCTGTATCTGTAAGAATTGAATCCTAGAATCTGAGGGCCCGCTACAGAGCAGTCTGTATCTGTAAGGGTTGAATCCTAGAATCTGAGGGCCCGCTACAGAGCAGTCTGTATCTGTAAGGGTTGAATCCTAGAATCTGAGGGCCCGCTACAGAGCAGTCTGTATCTGTAAGGGTTGAATCCCAGTCGGTCTCAGTTCTGTTGTCGGATGTCGCTGATGTAATCACATTATCAATATTCACTGAAATAAAAAACTGAAATCACACCAGACCTGTCAAACTGTGAGTTTATTAAAACCATATAGTGATGTGATTACACGGCGGTTTCTAGAGAGTAACTGTTCTTTATCTGGGAAGGGTCAGTAACATAACAGCAACATAACAACAACATAACAGCAACATAACAGCAACATAACAGCAACATAACAGCAACATAACAACAACAGCAACATAACAACAACATAACAGCAACATAACAGCAACATAACAGCAACATAACAGCAACATAACAGCAACATAACAACAACATAACAACAACAGCAACATAACAGCAACATAACAGCAACATAACAACAACATAACAACAACATAACAGCAACATAACAGCAACATAACAACAACAGCAACATAACAACAACATAACAGCAACAGCAACATAACAACAACATAACAGCAACATAACAGCAACATAACAACAACATAACAGCAACATAACAGCAACATAACAGCAACATAACAACAACAGCAACATAACAACAACATAACAGCAACATAACAGCAACATAACAACAACATAACAGCAACATAACAGCAACATAACAGCAACATAACAACAACATAACAGCAACATAACAACAACATAACAGCAACATAACAGCAACATAACAGCAACATAACAGCAACATAACAACAACATAACAGCAACATAACAGCAACATAACAGAAACATAACAGCAACATAACAGCAACATAACAGCAACATAACAGCAACATAACAACAACATAACAACAACATAACAACAACATAACAGCAACATAACAACAACATAACAACAACATAACAGCAACATAACAGCAACATAACAGCAACATAACAGAAACATAACAACAACATAACAACAACATAACAGCAACATAACAGCAACATAACAGCAACATAACAGCAACATAACAGCAACAGCAACATAACAACAACATAACAGCAACATAACAGCAACATAACAGCAACATAACAGCAACATAACAGAAACATAACAGCAACATAACAACAACAGCAACATAACAACAACATAACAGCAACATAACAGCAACATAACAGCAACATAACAGCAACATAACAGCAACATAACAGCAACATAACAACAACATAACAGAAACATAACAGCAACATAACAACAACAGCAACATAACAGCAACATAACAGCAACATAACAGCAACATAACAGCAACATAACAGCAACATAACAACAACATAACAACAACATAACAACAACATAACAGCAACATAACAGAAACATAACAGCAACATAACAGCAACACAACAGCAACACAACAGCAACATAACAGCAACATAACAACAACATAACAACAACATAACAGCAACATAACAGCAACATAACAGCAACATAACAGCAACATAACAACAACATAACAGCAACATAACAACAACAGCAACATAACAGCAACATAACAGAAACATAACAGCAACATAACAACAACATAACAGCAACATAACAACAACAGCAACATAACAGCAACATAACAGAAACATAACAGCAACATAACAACAACATAACAGAAACATAACAGCAACATAACAACAACATAACAGCAACATAACAGCAACATAACAGCAACATAACAGCAACATAACAGCAACATAACAGCAACATAACAGCAACAGCAACATAACAACAACATAACAGCAACATAACAGCAACATAACAGCAACATAACAGCAACATAACAACAACATAACAGCAACATAACAGCAACATAACAACAACATAACAACAACAGCAACATAAGAGCAACATAACAGCAACATAACAACAACATAACAACAACATAACAGCAACATAACAGCAACATAACAACAACAGCAACATAACAACAACATAACAGCAACAGCAACATAACAACAACATAACAGCAACATAACAGCAACATAACAACAACATAACAGCAACATAACAGCAACATAACAGCAACATAACAACAACAGCAACATAACAACAACATAACAGCAACATAACAGCAACATAACAACAACATAACAGCAACATAACAGCAACATAACAGCAACATAACAGCAACATAACAGCAACATAACAGCAACATAACAACAACATAACAGCAACATAACAACAACATAACAGCAACATAACAGCAACATAACAACAACATAACAGCAACATAACAGCAACATAACAACAACATAACAACAACAGCAACATAACAGCAACATAACAGCAACATAACAACAACATAACAACAACATAACAGCAACATAACAGCAACATAACAACAACAGCAACATAACAACAACATAACAGCAACAGCAACATAACAACAACATAACAGCAACATAACAGCAACATAACAACAACATAACAGCAACATAACAGCAACATAACAGCAACATAACAACAACAGCAACATAACAACAACATAACAGCAACATAACAGCAACATAACAACAACATAACAGCAACATAACAGCAACATAACAGCAACATAACAGCAACATAACAACAACATAACAGCAACATAACAACAACATAACAGCAACATAACAGCAACATAACAGCAACATAACAGCAACATAACAGCAACATAACAGCAACATAACAGCAACATAACAACAACATAACAACAACATAACAACAACATAACAACAACATAACAACAACATAACAGCAACATAACAGCAACATAACAGCAACATAACAGCAACATAACAGCAACAGCAACATAACAACAACATAACAGCAACATAACAGCAACATAACAGCAACATAACAGCAACATAACAGCAACATAACAGCAACATAACAACAACATAACAGAAACATAACAGCAACATAACAACAACAGCAACATAACAGCAACATAACAGCAACATAACAGCAACATAACAGCAACATAACAACAACATAACAGAAACATAACAGCAACATAACAGCAACATAACAACAACATAACAACAACATAACAACAACATAACAGCAACATAACAGAAACATAACAGCAACATAACAGCAACACAACAGCAACACAACAGCAACATAACAGCAACATAACAACAACATAACAACAACATAACAACAACATAACAGCAACATAACAGCAACATAACAGCAACATAACAGCAACATAACAACAACATAACAACAACATAACAGCAACATAACAACAACAGCAACATAACAGCAACATAACAGAAACATAACAGCAACATAACAACAACATAACAGCAACATAACAACAACAGCAACATAACAGCAACATAACAGAAACATAACAGCAACATAACAACAACATAACAGAAACATAACAGCAACATAACAGCAACATAACAGCAACATAACAGCAACATAACAGCAACATAACAGCAACATAACAGCAGCGTCACCTGAACTCACATCACACATATGATAAAGCACTTGTCAACAAAACCTTTCAGGTCGTTGATATAACACTTGTCAACAAAACCTTTCAGGTCGTTGATATAACACTTGTCAACAAAACCTTTCAGGTCGTTGATATAACACTTGTCAACAAAACCTTTCAGGTCGTTGATATAACACATGTCAACAAAACCTTTCAGGTCATTGATATAACACAATATTGGCTTACTTTATTTAACAATATATTGGTTGCTTTGATTTGGCTGGTTGATTCATTCATTTGCACTCAACATATCCACACATTCTACTGTATATCAGACCTGCACTAAATACTATACTTTCTCTCTAACCCACAGACCATAATCAATAACATCATTATCTATATACTACTAACAACATATCCACACATTCTACTGTATATCAGACCTGCACTAAATACTATACTTTCTCTGAAACCCACAGATCATAATCAATAACATCATTATCTATATACTACTAACAACATATCCACACACTCTACTGTATATCAGACCTGCACTAAATACTATACTTTCTCTGAAACCCACAGATCATAATCAATAACATCATTATCTATATACTACTAACAACATATCCACACATTCTACTGTATATCAGACCTGCACTAAATACTATACTTTCTCTCTAACCCACAGATCATAATCAATAACATCATGATCTATATACTACTAACAACATATCCACACATTCTACTGTATATCAGACCTAAACACTAAATACTATACTTTCTCTCTAACCCACAGATCATAATCCTAACAATAATCTACATCATAATCAATATCATAACATTCATAATCAATAACATCCTTATCTATATACTACTAACAACATCATAACAATAATCTACGTCATAATCAATATCATAACATTTATGATCAATAACATCATGAGAGGTAACAATATAAAGGCCAAAATTCAACTCTATTACATATTGTAGAGTGTTGTCAACAATGCCGCTTTTTTAAAGGAAATGTTCCCGCGTTCCTGGAGATCACATTCATGGTAAACCCTGCAGATGTTGGCTCAGTAAGAAAATACCTTTAATTAACAGGCTACAACTCGTGTTCGGATTTAATCCCGGCCAAAGAATAAACAGGTGATTACATGGATTTACCTGACTTGATGGAAAGGTGGCATCCTATGACGATGCTACGTTGAAAGTCACCGAGCTCTTCAGTACGGGTCATTCTACTGCCGATGTTTGTCTATGGAGATTGCATGGCTATGTGCTCGATTTTATTCATTCCAATTTATTGTGGCTAACATTAGCTAGGTGGCTAGGTGGCTAACGGTAACATTAGCTAGATGGCTAACGTTAGCTAGGTGGCTAGGTGGCTAACGGTAACGTTAGCTAGGTGGCTAACAGTAACATTAGCTAGGTGGCTAACGTTAGCTAGGTGGCTAACGGTAACATTAGCTAGGTGGCTAACGTTAGCTAGGTGGCTAATGGTAACGTTGGCTAGGTGGCTAACGTTAGCTAGGTGGCTAACGATAACATTAGCTAGGTGGCTAACGTTAGCTAGGTTGCTAGGTGGCTAACGGTAACGTTAGCTAGGTGGTTAGGTGGCTAACGGTAACATTAGCTAGGTGGCTAACGGTAACGTTAGCTAGGTGGCTAGGTGGCTAACGGTAATATTAGCTAGGCTAGGGTTTAGGGTTAAAGTTTAAGGTTAAGATTAGGGGTAGGGTTAGGAGTTACACTGCCTTCAGACATTATTCACTCCCATAAATTCTTTCATTTTGAATTTAAAATCGAGTAAATTGAGATTTTGAGTCACTGGTCTACACACAATACCCTATAATATCAAAGATACATTTTGTTTTTAGATATCTAAAAAAATTAGTAAAACATTTAACCTTTCTGATCTCCCCATCCCGGATCCGGGTTCGTGAATACAGACTCAAGCTCATTACCATAACGCAACGTTAACTATTCATGAAAATCGCAAATGAAATGAAATAAATATGCTAGCTCTCAAGCTTAGCCTTTTGTTAACAACACTGTCATCTCAGATTTTCAAAATATGCTTCTCAACCATTGCAAAACAAGCATTTGTGTAACAGTATTGATGGCTAACGTAGCATTTAGCATTAGCATTCAGCTGGCAACATTTACACAAAAAAACAGAAAAGCATTCAAAAAAATCATTTACCTTTGAAGAACTTCAGATGTTTTCAATGAGGAGACTCTCAGATAGCAAATGTTCAGTTTTTCCTGAAAGATTATTTGTTTAGGACAAATCGCTCCGTTTTCTGCGTCACGTTTAGCTATGAAAAAACCCCTGTATCCAGGATTGTGTAAATCTATCAGCAAGCTCATTAGCATAACACAACGTTAACTATTTATGAAAATCGCAAATGAAATGAAATAAATATGCCATCTCTCAAGCTTAGCCTTTTGTAAACAACACTGTCATCTCAGATTTTCAAAATATGCTTCTCAACCATAGGAAAACAATAATTTGTGTAAAAGTAGCTAGCTAGAGTTAGCATTTCGCGTTAGCATTTAGCGTTAGCATTAGCGTTAGCATCCAGCACGCAACATTAACAAAAACATAAAAGCCTTCAAATAAAATCATTTACCTTTGAAGAACTTCTGATGTTTTCAATGAGGATACTCTCAGTTAGATAGCAGATGCTCAGTTTTTCCAAAAAGATTCCTTGTGTATTAGAAATAGCTCCGTTTTATACATCACATTTGGCTACCAAAAAAAATCCATAAATTCAGTCCTCAAAACGCAAACTTTTTTCCAAATTAACTCCATAATATCGACTGAAAACATGGCAAACGTTGTTTAGAATCAATCCTCAAGGTGTTTTTCACATATCTCTTCATTGATACATCGTTCTTGGACACATGCTTTCTCTCCTGAATCCCAGGAGAAAATGCCCGCACCTGAAGATTACGCACAAATTTAGACAAAGGACACCGGGCGGACCTCTGGAAAATGTAGTCTCTTATGGCCAATCTTCCAATGATATGCCTACAAATACGTCACAATGCTGCTAAGACCTTGGGCGAACGACAGAAAGTGTAGGCTCATTCGTTGCGCAAACACAGCCATATAAGGAGAGAATGGAAAACAGAGCTTCAGAAATTCTGCTAATTCCTGGGTGATGCATCATCTTGGTTTCGCCTGTAGAATGAGTTCTGGGGCACTTACAGACAAAATCTTTGCAGATTCTGAAACTTCAGAGTGTTTTCTTTCCAAAACTGTCAAGAATATGCATAGTCGAGCATCTTTTCATGACAAAATATCGCGCTTAAAACGGGAACGTTTTTTATCCAAAAATGAAATAGCGCCCCTAGAGCTCTAACTGGTTAACCTTTCTGATCTCCCCATCCCGGATCCGGGATCGTGAATACAGACTCAAGCTCATTACCATAACGCAACGTTAACTATTCATGAAAATCGCAAATGAAATGAAATAGTTATGCTAGCTCTCAAGCTTAGCCTTTTGTTAACAACACTGTCATCTCAGATTTTCAAAATATGCTTCTCAACCATTGCAAAACAAGCATTTGTGTAACAGTATTGATGGCTAACGTAGCATTTAGCATTAGCATTCAGCTGGCAACATTTACACAAAAAAACAGAAAAGCATTCAAATAAAATCATTTACCTTTGAAGAACTTCAGATGTTTTCAATGAGGAGACTCTCAGATAGCAAATGTTCAGTTTTTCCTGAAAGATTATTTGTTTAGGACAAATCGCTCCGTTTTCTGCGTCACGTTTAGCTATGAAAAAACCCCTGTATCCAGGATTGTGTAAATCTATCAGCAAGCTCATTAGCATAACACCATGTTAACTATTTATGAAAATCGACAAATGAAATGAAATAAATATGCCATCTCTCAAGCTTAGCCTTTTGTAAACAACACTGTCATCTCAGATTTTCAAAATATGCTTCTCAACCATAGGAAAACAATCATTTGTGTAAAAGTAGCTAGCTAGCGTTAGCATTTCGCGTTAGCATTTAGCGTTAGCATTAGCGTTAGCATCCAGCACGCAACATTAACAAAAACATAAAAGCCTTCAAATAAAATCATTTACCTTTGAAGAACTTCTGATGTTTTCAATGAGGATACTCTCAGTTAGATAGCAGATGCTCAGTTTTTCCAAAAAGATTCCTTGTGTATTAGAAATAGCTCCGTTTTATACATCACATTTGGCTACCAAAAAAAATCCGAAAATTCAGTCCTCAAAACGCAAACTTTTTTCCAAATTAACTCCATAATATCGACTGAAAACATGGCAAACGTTGTTTAGAATCAATCATCAAGGTGTTTTTCACATATCTCTTCATTGATACATCGTTCTTGGACACATGCTTTCTCCCCTGAATCAAATGGTACAGTAGAAGCAGCTGGCAATTGCGCACCGAATTCGACGCAGGACACCAGGCGGACACTTGGAAAATGTAGTCTCTTATGGTCAATCTTCCAATGATATGCCTACAAATACGTCACAATGCTGCTAAGACCTTGGGCGAACGACAGAAAGTGTAGGCTCATTCGTTGCGCAATCACAGCCATATAAGGAGAGAATGGAAAACAGAGCTTCAGAAATTCTGCTAATTCCTGGGTGATGCATCATCTTGGTTTCGCCTGTAGAATGAGTTCTGGGGCACTTACAGACAAAATCTTTGCAGATTCTGAAACTTCAGAGTGTTTTCTTTCCAAAACTGTCAAGAATATGCATAGTCGAGCATCTTTTCGTGACAAAATATTGCGCTTAAAACGGGAACGTTTTTTATCCAAAAATGAAATAGCGCCCCTAGAGCTCTAACAGGTTAAAGGGGAAGGGTTAGCTAACATGCTAAGTAGTAAAAAAGTAGTAAAAAAAGCAGTAAGTTGTAAAAAAGTTGCTAATTAGCTCAAATGCTAACATGCTAAGTAGTTGCAAAGTAGCTAATTAGCTCAAATGCTAACATGCTATGTAGTTGCAAAGTGGCTAATTAGCTCAAATGCTAACATGCTGAGTAGTTGCAAAGTAGCTAATTAGCTCAAATGCTAACACGCTAAGTAGTTGCAAAGTAGCTAAAATGCTAAAGTTGTTGATCAGATTCGAAACACACAACCTTTGGATGACTAGATGTTTGCGTTACGTTTACCCGACCAACCACCCTGCATTAGTTGTGTGCCTTAAGTAACCTACTGTGTTATGCAGCCATACCAAATGTAGTGTATCGTAGAACAGCGCTGAAATGCCTCCATTTTACAAGCTCCCGACCAATTGTAATATTTTAGCGTTTCTCTGCACTGATATTTACTTTCTTTTTGTAGATTATGTTTCCGCCATCGTTTCCTGTGACCTCAAAAAAATAGCTTCTGGACATCAGAACAGACCACTAACCTTGGTTTTGGTTGAGAATTTCTACTTCAACGAAGGACAAACTGCTCCTTCCCGGACCAGGCCCAAATCTCCGAAATAGGTGGCGTTATAGAGGCCGGCGTGCGGGATACCTGACGAGACTACATAGGCGAGTGGATAAACCGCCTCTACCGTCCATTCTATTGGCCAACGTATAATCACTGGAGAGGGAAAAAAAGTGAACAAGCTCTGTTTCCAGACGATCCAATCAACGTGTTCTGGAGAACTGTCATATCCTGTGTTTCTCAGAGTCGTGAACAAGCTCTGTTTCCAGCCGATCCAATCAACGTGTTCTGGAGAACTCTCATATCCTGCGTTTCTCAGAGTCGTGAACAAGCTCTGTTTCCAGCCGATCCAATCAACGTGTTCTGGAGAACTGTCATATCCTGTGTTTCTCAGAGTCGTGAACAAGCTCTGTTTCCAGCCGATCCAATCAACGTGTTCTGGTGAACTGTCATATCCTGTGTTTCTCAGAGTCGTGAACAAGCTCTGTTTCCAGCCGATCCAATCAACGTGTTCTGGAGAACTGTCATATCCTGTGTTTCTCAGAGTCGTGAACAAGCTCTGTTTCCAGACGATCCAATCAACGTGTTCTGGTGAACTGTCATATCCTGCGTTTCTCAGAGTCATGGCTGAAAAGGGACATGGATGATATACATCTGGCTGGTTTGTCTATGCTACGGCAAGATCGTACTGCAGCGTTGGGTATGATTGGGTGGGGAGGAGTGTGTCTTTTGGTGCGCGATCGCTAATGTCAAGGAAGTCTGTAGGTTCTGTTCACCTGAGGTAGAATACCTCATAATAAGCTGTAGTTCACACTATTTTAATAAGAGAGATTTCATCTATATTCTACGTAGCTGTCTATTTACCACCACAAACCGATGGTGGCACGTAGGCCGCATTCACCGTGCTGCATAAGGCCACAAACAAGAAAATGCTCATCCATCGGTGGCTCTCCTAGTGAGAAAATACTCATCCATCGGTGGCTCTCCTAGTGAGAAAATGCTCATCCATCGGTGGCTCTCCTAGTGAGAAAATACTCATCCATCGGTGGCTCTCCTAGTGAGAAAATGCTCATCCATCGGTGGCTCTCCTAGTGAGAAAATACTCATCCATCGGTGGCTTTCCTAGTGAGAAAATACTCATCCATAGGTGGCTCTCCTAGTGAGAAAATACTCATCCATAGGTGGCTCTCCTAGTGAGAAAATGCTCATCCATAGGTGGCTCTCCTAGTGAGAAAATGCTCATCCATAGGTGACTCTCCTAGTGAGAAAATGCTCATCCATAGGTGGCTCTCCTAGTGAGAAAATGCTCATCCATAGGTGGCTCTCCTAGTGAGAAAATGCTCATCCATAGGTGACTCTCCTAGTGAGAAAATACTCATCCATAGGTGGCTCTCCTAGTGAGAAAATGCTCATCCATAGGTGGCTCTCCTAGTGACCAGGGATTTTAGAGAGGGGGAGGAGACAAGAAGGAGAGAGGGGAGGAGAGAGAAGGATGAAAGAATAAGAGGAGAGGGTAGGGGAGAAGGTGAGAGGGGATAAGGAAGAGAGACTATCCTGTTGTCTAGTCACTTTACCCCTACCTCTCCATGTTTCGGAGAGTCAAAGCCTTCAGGAATGCGGTCATAACACAGTAGTTTATATCCCCAACAGCTCAAACACTAGAGCCACATTCACAGGAAGAAAATACACTCAACATACCACATTGGCTTCAGAAACAGATAGAAACCACTCTGTTCGTACAGCTAACTTCCGTTTTCTCTTCTCCATCTCTCCTCTTCTTCTCTCCTCTCCCGTATATCCTCCACTCCCTCTCTCCTCTTCCATCTCTCTGCGATCCCCCCCCTCCTCTCTCTGTACCACTCTGTTCGTACAGCTAACTTCCGTTTTCTCTTCTCCATCTCTCCTCTTCTTCTCTCCTCTCCCGTATATCCTCCACTCCCTCTCTCCTCTTCCATCTCTCTGCGATCCCCCCCCTCCTCTCTCTGTACCACTCTGTTTGTACAGCTAACTTCCATTTTCTCTTCTCCATCTCTCCTCTTCTTCTTTCCTCTCCCGTATATCCTCCACTCCCTCTCTCCTCTTCCATCTCTCTGCGATCCCCCCCCTCCTCTCTCTGTACCACTCTGTTTGTACAGCTAACTCCCGTTTTCTCTTCTCCATCTCTCCTCTTCTTCTCTCCTCTCCCGTATATCCTCCACTCCCTCTCTCCTCTTCCATCTCTCTCCGATTTCCTGCCCCTCCTCTCTCTGTACCACTCTGTTTGTATAGCTAACTTCTGTTTACCACAGAGTGTTTGATTCTGTTCTCTACCTTTCCTGGAGGAAAAACTACCAGGATGTAGTCTCTGGTTTTGAATCTAAATTTAGAGAATAAATAGTTAGTTTGAATATTAAATTACATTTAAAATTTAAAACGGAATGCAATATTCATTCAACACAGTTTCAAATCATGAAATACAAGTTCAATTTATGAATTCACGTATTCCATTTTTTGCAACACAAATTCAATTTTTTTTGCAATATAAATTCAAATTCAATATCCTAATACAAATTCAAAATTATGAAATTCAAATACAATTGCTGTTGTCACTGAAATATTAATCACAGTATTCAATCTGTGTCGAGTCTGTCAGGGCTGACAGCTGAGAGCAACTAGCTACTGCAGAGAAGGAGGGAGGGAAGAGAAGCAAAACAGTGGAGCAAACTATCAGGAGGGGGTCCGGAGTGCTCTCTCTCTTTCTCTCTCTCTCTCTGTCTCTCTCTCTCTGTGTCTCTCTTTCTCTCTCTCTCTTTCTCTCTCTCTCCTCTCTCTGTCTCTTTTTCTCTCTCTGTCTCTCTCTCTCTCTCTCCTCTCTCTGTCTCTCTTTCTCTCTCTGTCTCTCTCTCTCCTCTCTCTCTCTCTATGTCTCTCTCTCTCCTCTCTCTCTCTCTCTCCCTCTCTATCCTCTCCCTCACTCTCTCTCTCCTCTCCCCCCTCTCTCCTCTCCTCTCTCTCTCTCTCCTCTCTCTCAAACACGCAGATTCACGCACAGAGAGGCTGTAGTAGGCTAGGAAGACAACACTCGTGCGCACTTCTGAAAGGGGGAACACTCGTTCCGCCCCTCAGTAACGCTTTCCTTGTCTTATAGACACTTAGATTTTTTAACTGAAGAAAAAAAAAACAACGCTGCCGCAGTATCATGACGAACCGGGGCATCCCCGAGCCCTGTGGATTTTGAGGCCGACCGAAGCCCCATCTCGCACGGTCAAGAAGACCTTGCCTCTCCATCCCGGTGGTCGGGGGAGACGGAACGTCAAGGAGCACCAGGAGAAACACATAGCTACGCCAGAGACACCGGACCGCGACCGAGACAGAACGACGGAAAATGGCTTCGTCAAGTAGCACGTCCCCGGAAGGAGGGACACCGCCGCACAAGAACCGCATTCGGCAGGTGGGTCTCTGCTCTCTACAACCGCTACAAACACTGTAGTAGACTAGGCGACATCAGCCGTATTGACGATACAGAGCGAATGTAGCTGCCTGTTCACCCTCCCTCCCGGTAGTCTACACCGCGCAGCACAGCACACTCTGTCGCTCTTCTCGTGCTGCGTGCATGCGGACTCCGGAGAGGGGATAGTCCGTTTAAAAGGCGTTGTCCTATTTACACCACCTATTTCACCGAGTTCCGTTTAGGTGCACAGCGAAACACAACAGACAATCCCGATTATTATTATTATTATTGATTATATCCTGTAGGTGAACTGATGTTGTCGTTTCAATTAAAAAAAAAAATGAAACGATGTGTTGTAATGATGATGCTTATCAACAGCACAACCTGCAGGTAGGCTTTCCTAGGCCGACTCCACTGCCTCTATAGGCCTGGGAACAACTAGATTCAAACGCGGGACGATCATTTTCCAATATTTTTTTAGACTCCAAATAAGGTTACACTGTTTACAATACATACATCTTTATGGCCCAGTAGGAGAGTCCCGTCAGACACGCTGCACCTGTCTGTCTGCATGCGGGCCCCGCAACGCAAACCAGAGTCTAGAGGAGGGACTTTAGTTTAGGACAGTGCGTCCCGTACCGTTATAATGCGTTTTACAGCTACGGCCAGGTGGACTGCTGCCCATTATGTCCAACCGGTGACCGGCGGGGGTAAAGTGTCGATATTCTGTGAGCGGTCTGTTTGCACGCAGGTGTGATTATCATATCGTCGTCAGTTCGAAGTGATGGTCAAAGACAGATAGGAATCTGTAGTAGGCCGATGAGGTCATATCCGCCTAATGTTTAGGCTATCCAGCCTAATAGGTCTTGTATGGTTTCTCCAATAGGGTTTTAATGGTTGATTTGGTGGGCGTTTTAGTGGGATGAGCATGATCAGGTTACAGTGTTTCTCCATTAGGGTTTTTTAATGGTTGATGAGGTGTGTGTTTAATGTACTCTTTAAGAGAGTCAACAAAAGAAGATGTCATGGTCAGATGAGTTATACAGACAATGTGTGTAACTGGACTGTGTGTCTGCCCTCCAGTTTAATTGATGCCCCCTCCCTAACCTCCCCTCCCTAACCTCTCCTCCCTAACCTCTCCTCCCTAACTCCCCTCCCTAACCTCCCCTCCCAACCTCCCTTCGCCTCCCCTCGCCTCCCCTCCTCTCCCCTCTCCTCCCTACATCCCCTCCCAACCCCCTCTCCTCTGCTCCCAACCTCCCCTCGCCTTTCCTACCCAATCTCTCCTCTCCTACCCAACCTCACTTCTCCTCTCCTCCCAACCTCCCCTCTCCTATCCAACCTCACCTCACCTCTCCTCTCCTACCCAACCTCTCTTCTCCTACCCAACCTCCCCTCTCCTCCCAACCTCTCCTCCCAACCTCCCATATTTTTTCCTACCCAACCTCTCCTCTCCTACCCAACCTCCCCTCTCCTACCCAACCTCACCTCTCCTCTCCTACCCAACCTCTCCTCTCCTCCCAACCTCTCATCTCCTTTCCTCCCAACCTCTCCTCCAACCTCCCATCTCCTCTCCTACCCAACCTCTCCTCTCCTCCCAACCTCCCATCTCCTCTCCTCCCAACCTCTCCTCTCCTACCTCCCATCTCCTCTCCTCTCCTACCCAACCTCTCCTCTCCTACCCAACCTCCCCCCTCCTCTCCTCTCCTACCCAAACTCTCCTCTCCTACCCAACCCCTCTCATCTCCTCTCCTTCCAACCTCCCTTCCCTTCCCATCTCCTACCCAACCTTTCCTCCCAACCTCTCCTCTCCTCTCCTCTCCTACCCAACCTCTCCTCTCCTACCCAACCTCCCCCCTCCTCTCCTCTCCTACCCAAACTCTCCTCTCCTACCCAACCCCTCTCCTCTCCTCTCCTCCCAACCTCCCTTCCCTTCCCATCTCCTACCCAATCTCTCCTCCCAACCCCTCCTCTCCTCTGCTACCCAGCCCCTCTCCTCTCCTACCCAGCCCCTCTCCTCTCTTACCCAGCCCCTCTCCTCTCCTACCCAACGTCCCCTCCCCATCCTTCTCTCCCTTTCAGCCCTGTAGGCGTCTGATTTATGAAATGGTGGAGTATGTGTGTGTTTCCTGTCTCAGTGCACTCAGTCTCTCAGTCTAATTAGATTCCAGTAATGTACTGCAGAGCTACACACACTCTCTCACACACACACACACACACACACACACACACACACACACACACACACACACACACACACACACACACACACACACACACACACACACACACACACACACACACACACACGCACGCACGAGAGGAGCCATCTTCATGGAATCTCAGAAATTAGATTTAGGATTGTTTGTGTAATCTGTTATGAATTATATATAACCTAAAACTAAAACTAGGACCAGGAGTGTTTCCATCTGGTAGTATAACCCAGAACTAGGACCAGGAGTGTTTCCATCTGATAGTATAACCCAGAACTAGGACCAGGAGTGTTTCCATCTGGTAGTATAACCCAGAACTAGGACCAGAAGTGTTTCCATCTGATAGTACAACCCAGAACTAGGACCAGAAGTGTTTCCATCTGGTAGTACAACCCAGAACTAGGACCAGGAGTGTTTCCATCTGGTAGTACAACCCAGAACTAGGACCAGGAGTGTTTCCATCTGGTAGTACAACCCAGAACTAGGACCAGGAGTGTTTCCATCTGGTAGTACAACCCAGAACTAGGACCAGGAGTGTTTCCATCTGGTAGTACAACCCAGAACTAGGACCAGAAGTGTTTCCATCTGGTAGTACAACCCAGAACTAGGACCAGAAGTGTTTCCCTCTGGTAGTACAACCCAGAACTAGGACCAGAAGTGTTTCCATCTGGTAGTACAACCCAGAACTAGGACCAGGAGTGTTTCCATCTGGTAGTACAACCCAGAACTAGGACCAGGAGTGTTTCCATCTGGTAGTACAACCCAGAACTAGGACCAGGAGTGTTTCCATCTGGTAGTACAACCCAGAACTAGGACCAGGAGTGTTTCCATCTGATAGTACAACCCAGAACTAGGACCAGGAGTGTTTCCATCTGGTAGTACAACCCAGAACTAGGGCCAGGAGTGTTTCCATCTGGTAGTATAACCCAGAACTAGGACCAGGAGTGTTTCCATCTGGTAGTACAACCCAGAACTAGGACCAGGAGTGTTTCCATCTGGTAGTACAACCCAGAACTAGGACCAGGAGGGTTTCCATCTGGTAGTACAACCCAGAACTAGGACCAGGAGGGTTTCCATCTGGTAGTACAACCCAGAACTAGGACCAGGAGCATTTCCATCTGGTAGTACAACCCAGAACTAGGGCCAGGAGTGTTTCCATCTGGTAGTACAACCCAGAACTAGGACCAGGAGTGTTTCCATCTGATAGTACAACCCAGAACTAGGACCAGAAGTGTTTCCATCTGGTAGTACAACCCAGAACTAGGACCAGGAGTGTTTCCATCTGGTAGTACAACCCAGAACTAGGACCAGGAGTGTTTCCATCTGGTAGTACAACCCAGAACTAGGACCAGGAGTGTTTCCATCTGGTAGTACAACCCAGAACTAGGACCAGGAGTGTTTCCATCTGGTAGTACAACCCAGAACTAGGACCAGGAGTGTTTCCATCTGGTAGTACAACCCAGAACTAGGACCAGGAGCGTTTCCATCTGGTAGTACAACCCAGAACTAGGACCAGGAGTGTTTCCATCTGGTAGTACAACCCAGAACTAGGACCAGGAGTGTTTCCATATGGTAGTACAACCCAGAACTAGGACCAGAAGTGTTTCCATCTGGTAGTACAACCCAGAACTAGGACCAGGAGCGTTTCCATCTGGTAGTACAACCCAGAACTAGGACCAGGAGTGTTTCCATCTGGTAGTACAACCCAGAACTAGGACCAGGAGTGTTTCCATCTGGTAGTACAACCCAGAACTAGGACCAGGAGTGTTTCCATCTGGTAGTACAACCCAGAACTAGGACCAGGAGTGTTTCCATCTGGTAGTACAACCCAGAACTAGGACCAGGAGTGTTTCCATCTGGTAGTACAACCCAGAACTAGGGCCAGGAGTGTTTCCATCTGGTAGTATAACCCAGAACTAGGACCAGGAGTGTTTCCATCTGGTAGTACAACCCAGAACTAGGACCAGGAGTGTTTCCATCTGGTAGTACAACCCAGAACTAGGACCAGGAGTGTTTCCATCTGGTAGTACAACCCAGAACTAGGACCAGGAGTGTTTCCATCTGGTAGTACAACCCAGAACTAGGACCAGGAGTGTTTCCATCTGGTAGTACAACCCAGAACTAGGACCAGGAGTGTTTCCATCTGGTAGTACAACCCAGAACTAGGACCAGGAGTGTTTCCATCTGGTAGTACAACCCAGAACTAGGGCCAGGAGTGTTTCCATCTGGTAGTATAACCCAGAACTAGGACCAGGAGTGTTTCCATCTGGTAGTACAACCCAGAACTAGGACCAGGAGTGTTTCCATCTGGTAGTACAACCCAGAACTAGGACCAGGAGTGTTTCCATCTGGTAGTACAACCCAGAACTAGGACCAGGAGTGTTTCCATCTGGTAGTACAACCCAGAACTAGGACCAGGAGTGTTTCCATCTGGTAGTACAACCCAGAACTAGGACCAGGAGTGTTTCCATCTGGTAGTACAACCCAGAACTAGGACCAGGAGCGTTTCCATCTGGTAGTACAACCCAGAACTAGGACCAGAAGTGTTTCCATCTGGTAGTACAACCCAGAACTAGGACCAGAAGTGTTTCCATCTGGTAGTATAACCCAGAACTAGGACCAGGAGTGTTTCCATCTGATAGTACAACCCAGAACTAGGACCAGGAGTGTTTCCATCTGGTAGTATAACCCAGAACTAGGACCAGGAGGGTTTCCATCTGATAGTACAACCCAGAACTAGGACCAGGAGTGTTTCCATCTGGTAGTACAACCCAGAACTAGGACCAGGAGGGTTTCCATCTGGTAGTACAACCCAGAACTAGGACCAGGAGTGTTTCCATCTGGTAGTATAACCCAGAACTAGGACCAGGAGTGTTTCCATCTGGTAGTACAACCCAGAACTAGGACCAGGAGGGTTTCCATCTGGTAGTACAACCCAGAACTAGGGCCAGGAGTGTTTCCATCTGGTAGTACATCCCAGAACTAGGACCAGGAGTGTTTCCATCTGATAGTACAACCCAGAACTAGGACCAGGAGTGTTTCCATCTGATAGTACAACCCAGAACTAGGACCAGGAGTGTTTCCATCTGATAGTACAACCCAGAACTAGGACCAGGAGTGTTTCCATCTGGTAGTACAACCCAGAACTAGGTCCAGGAGTGTTTCCATCTGGTAGTACAACCCAGAACTAGGACCAGGAGTGTTTCCATCTGGTAGTACAACCCAGAACTAGGACCAGGAGTGTTTCCATCTGGTAGTACAACCCAGAACTAGGACCAGGAGTGTTTCCATCTGGTAGTACAACCCAGAACTAGGACCAGGAGTGTTTCCATCTGGTAGTACAACCCAGAACTAGGACCAGGAGTGTTTCCATCTGGTAGTACAACCCAGAACTAGGACCAGGAGGGTTTCCATCTGGTAGTACAACCCAGAACTAGGACCAGGAGTGTTTCCATCTGGTAGTACAACCCAGAACTAGGACCAGGAGTGTTTCCATCTGGTAGTACAACCCAGAACTAGGACCAGAAGTGTTTCCATCTGGTAGTACAACCCAGAACTAGGACCAGGAGTGTTTCCATCTGGTAGTACAACCCAGAACTAGGACCAGGAGGGTTTCCATCTGGTAGTACAACCCAGAACTAGGACCAGAAGTGTTTCCATCTGGTAGTACAACCCAGAACTAGGACCAGGAGTGTTTCCATCTGGTAGTACAACCCAGAACTAGGACCAGGAGTGTTTCCATCTGGTAGTACAACCCAGAACTAGGACCAGGAGTGTTTCCATCTGGTAGTACAACCCAGAACTAGGACCAGGAGTGTTTCCATCTGGTAGTACAACCCAGAACTAGGACCAGGAGTGTTTCCATCTGGTAGTACAACCCAGAACTAGGACCAGGAGTGTTTCCATCTGGTAGTACAACCCAGAACTAGGACCAGGAGTGTTTCCATCTGGTAGTACAACCCAGAACTAGGACCAGGAGTGTTTCCATCTGGTAGTACAACCCAGAACTAGGACCAGGAGTGTTTCCATCTGATAGTACAACCCAGAACTAGGACCAGGAGTGTTTCCATCTGGTAGTACAACCCAGAACTAGGACCAGGAGGGTTTCCATCTGGTAGTACAACCCAGAACTAGGACCAGGAGTGTTTCCATCTGGTAGTACAACCCAGAACTAGGACCAGGAGTGTTTCCATCTGGTAGTACAACCCAGAACTAGGACCAGGAGGGTTTCCATCTGGTAGTACAACCCAGAACTAGGACCAGGAGTGTTTCCCTCTGGTAGTACAACCCAGAACTAGGACCAGAAGTGTTTCCATCTGGTAGTACAACCCAGAACTAGGACCAGGAGCGTTTCCATCTGGTAGTACAACCCAGAACTAGGACCAGGAGCGTTTCCATCTGATAGTACAACCCAGAACTAGGACCAGGAGGGTTTCCATCTGATAGTACAACCCAGAACTAGGACCAGGAGGGTTTCCATCTGATAGTACAACCCAGAACTAGGACCAGGAGGGTTTCCATCTGATAGTACAACCCAGAACTAGGACCAGGAGGGTTTCCATCTGATAGTACAACCCAGAACTAGGACCAGGAGGGTTTCCATCTGATAGTACAACCCAGAACTAGGACCAGAAGTGTTTCCATCTGATAGTACAACCCAGAACTAGGACCAGAAGTGTTTCCATCTGATAGTACAACCCAGAACTAGGACCAGGAGTGTTTCCATCTGATAGTACAACCCAGAACTAGGGCCAGGAGGGTTTCCATCTGGTAGTACAACCCAGAACTAGGACCAGGAGCGTTTCCATCTGGTAGTACAACCCAGAACTAGGACCAGGAGCGTTTCCATCTGATAGTACAACCCAGAACTAGGACCAGGAGGGTTTCCATCTGGTAGTACAACCCAGAACTAGGACCAGGAGTGTTTCCATCTGGTAGTACAACCCAGAACTAGGACCAGGAGTGTTTCCATCTGATAGTACAACCCAGAACTAGGACCAGAAGTGTTTCCATCTGGTAGTACAACCCAGAACTAGGGCCAGGAGGGTTTCCATCTGATAGTACAACCCAGAACTAGGACCAGGAGTGTTTCCATCTGGTAGTACAACCCAGAACTAGGACCAGGAGTGTTTCCATCTGATAGTACAACCCAGAACTAGGACCAGGAGTGTTTCCATCTGGTAGTACAACCCAGAACTAGGACCAGGAGTGTTTTTATCTAATTTATTAGATAATTTATTAGTTTATTCCTGGAACCAGCCTTTTCATTTTATTTCACCTTTATTTAACCAGGTAGGCTAGTTGAGAACACCTTTATTTAACCAGGTAGACTAGTTGAGAACACCTTTATTTAACCAGGTAGGCTAGTTGAGAACACCTTTATTTAACCAGGTAGGCTAGTTGAGAACACCTTTATTTAACCAGGTAGGCTAGTTGAGAACACCTTTATTTAACCAGGTAGGCTAGTTGAGAACACCTTTATTTAACCAGGTAGGCTAGTTGAGAACACCTTTATTTAACCAGGTAGACTAGTTGAGAACAAGTTCTCATTTGCAACTGCGACCTGGCCAAGATAAAGCATAGCAGTGTGACACAGACAACAACACAGAGTTACACATGGAGTAAACAATAAACAAGTCAATAACACAATAAACAAGTCAATGACACAGTAGAAAAAAGAAAGTCTATAAACAGTGTGTGCAAAAGGCATGAGGAGGTAAGGCAATAAATAGGCCATAGGAGCGAATAATTACAATTTTGCAGATTAACACTGGAGTGATAAATGAGCAGATGATGATGTGCAAGTAGAGATACTGGTGTGCAAAAGAGCAGAAAAGTAAATAGAATAAAAACAGTATGGTGATGTGGTAGGTAGATTGGGTGGGCTATTTACAGATGGACTATGTACAGCTGCAGCGATCGGTTAGCTGCTCAGATAGCAGATGTTTGAAGTTGGTGAGGGAGAATAAAGTCTCCAACTTCAGAGATTTTTGCAATTCGTTCCAGTCTCAGGCAGCAGAGAACTGGAACGAAAGGCGGCCAAATGAGGTGTTGGCTTTGGAGATGATCAGTGAGATACACCTGCTGGTGTCACCCTGTCCACATCCATCTTCCCTCTCCTTCCTCATCACCCTGTCCACATCCGTCTTCCCTCTCCTTCCTCATCACCCTGTCCACATCCCTCTTTCCTCTCCTTCTTCATCACCCTGTCCACATCCATCTTCCCTCTCCTTCCTCATCACCCTGTCCACATCCCTCTTCCCTCTCCTACCTACACCCACCTACCTATTCTCTCTCTCTCTGGGTGAGGTTCTAACCATCAATCTTTCTCTTACGTCCATCACATACCACACACACTATTCTCTCTCCCTCTCTTCCTTTTCCTCTCTCTCTCTCTCTCTCTCTCTCTCTGTCTCTGTCTCTGTCTCTCTCTCTCTCTCTCTCTATGTCTCTCTGCCTGTCTCTCTCTCTTTCTCTCTGTATCTCTCTCTCTCTGTGTCCCAATAGCTGTGTGTGTCCACTGGGAGTGGTGTGATGGCCTCTAACAGGAAGAGATTCCTAATGAAACATTACACAAAGCTGTTTTCTTCTCTGGCTACAGACACACACACTAACCGTCACCAAGAAGCCCACAGTCACCACACCAATGCAAGGACTTTAAACGTTGAAGGAGCAATCCGCAATTTCCACAACATCTAATCAAATTGCTTCCCAGACTATTTGCACCCCCCCCCCCCCCCCCCCACCCCCTTTACACTGCTGCTACTCTCAGTTATCATCTATGCGCAGTCACTTTAATAACTCATGCACATACGACCTCGACTAACCGGTGCCCCCGCACATTGACTCTGTTCCGGTACCCCCCTGTATATAACCTCCACATTGACTCTGTACCGGTACCCCCCTGTATATAGCCTCCACATTGACTCTGTACCGGTACCCCCCTGTATATAGTCTCCACATTGACTCTGTACCGGTACCCCCCTGTATATAGCCTCCACATTGACTCTGTACCGGTACCCCCCTGTATATAGTCTCCACATTGACTCTGTACCGGTACCCCCCTGTATTTAGCCTCCACATTGACTCTGTACCGGTACCCCCTGTATATAGCCTCCACATTGACTCTGTACCGGTACCTCCAGTATATAGCCTCCACATTGACTCTGTACTGGTACCCCCTGTATATAGCCTCCACATTGACTCTGTACTGGTACCCTCTGTATATAGCCTCCACATTGACTCTGTACCGGTACCCCCTGTATATAGCCTCCACATTGACTCTGTACTGGTACCCCCTGTAAATAGCCTTCACATTGACTCTGTACTGGTACCCCCTGTATATAGCCTCCACATTGACTCTGTACTGGTACCCCCTGTATATAGCCTTCACATTGACTCTGTACTGGTACCCCCTGTATATAGCCTCCACATTGACTCTGTACTGGTACCCCCTGTATATAGCCTTCACATTGACTCTGTACCGGTACCTCCAGTATATAGCCTTCATATTGACTCTGTACCGGTACCCCCTGTATATAGCCTCCACATTGACTCTGTACCGGTACCCCCTGTATATAGCCTTCACATTGACTCTGTACTGGTACCCCCTGTATATAGCCTTCACATTGACTCTGTACTGGTACCCCCTGTATATAGCCTTCACATTGACTCTGTACTGGTACCCCCTGTATATAGCCTTCACATTGACTCTGTACCGGTACCCCCTGTATATAGCCTTCACATTGACTCTGTACTGGTACCCCCTGTATATAGCCTTCACATTGACTCTGTACTGATACCCCCTGTATATAGCCTTCACATTGACTCTGTACTGGTACCCCCTGTATATAGCCTCCACATTGACTCTGTACTGGTACCCCCTGTATATAGCCTCCACACTGACTCGGTATTGGTACCCCCTGTACATAGCCTCCACATTGACTCTGTACTGGTACCCCCTGTATATAGCCTCCACATTGACTCTGTACTGGTACCTCATGAATATAGCCTCCACATTGACTCTGTACCGGTACCCCCTGTATATAGCCTCCACATTGACTCTGTACTGGTACCTCATGAATATAGCCTCCACATTGACTCTGTACCTGTGTCCCCTGTATATAGCCTCCACATTGACTCTGTACCAGTACCCCCGGTATATAGCCTCCACATTGACTCTGTACCTGTGTCCCCTGTATATAGCCTCCACATTGACTCTGTACCGGTACCCCCCTGTATATAGCCTCCACACTGACTCTGTACCGGTACCCCCAGTATATAGCCTCCACACTGACTCTGTACCGGTACCCCCTGTATATAGCCTCCACATTGACTCTGTACCAGTACCCCCTGTATATAGCCTCCACATTGACTCTGTACCGGTACCCCCTGTATATAGCCTCCACATTGACTCTGTACCAGTACCCCCTGTATATAGCCTCCACATTGACTCTGTACCAGTACCCCCTGTATATAGCCTCCACATTGACTCTGTACCGGTACCCCCTGTATATAGTCTCCACATTGACTCTGTACCGGTACCCCCTGTATATAGCCTCCACATTGACTCTGTACCGGTACCCCCCTGTATATAGCCTCCACATTGACTCTGTACCGGTACCCCCTGTATATAGCCTCCACATTGACTCTGTACCGGTACCCCCTGTATATAGCCTCCACATTGACTCTGTACCGGTACCCCCTGTATATAGCCTCCACATTGACTCTGTACCGGTACCCCCTGTATATAGCCTCCACATTGACTCTGTACCGGTACCCCCTGTATATAGCCTCCACATTGACTCTGTACCGGTACCCCCTGTATATAGCCTCCACATTGACTCTGTACCGGTACCCCCTGTATACAGCCTCCACATTGACTCTGTACCGTAATACCCTGTATATAGCCTCCACATTGACTCTGTACCGTAACACCCTGTACATAGCCTCCACATTGACTCTGTACCGGTACCCCCTGTATATAGCCTCCACATTGACTCTGTACCGGTACCCCCTGTATATAGCCTCCACATTGACTCTGTACCGGTACCCCCTGTATATAGCCTCCACATTGACTCTGTACCGGTACCCCCTGTATATAGCCTCCACATTGACTCTGTATCGTAACACCCTGTATATAGCCTCCACATTGACTCTGTACCGGTACCCCCTGTATATAGCCTCCACATTGACTCTGTACCGGTACCCCCTGTATATAGCCTCCACATTGACTCTGTACCGGTACCCCCTGTATATAGCCTCCACATTGACTCTGTATCGTAACACCCTGTATATAGCCTCCACATTGACTCTGTACCGGTACCCCCTGTATATAGCCTCCACATTGACTCTGTACCGGTACCCCCTGTATATAGCCTCCACATTGACTCTGTACCGGTACCCCCTGTATACAGCCTCCACATTGACTCTGTACCGTAATACCCTGTATATAGCCTCCACATTGACTCTGTACCGTAACACCCTGTACATAGCCTCCACATTGACTCTGTACCGGTACCCCCTGTATATAGCCTCCACATTGACTCTGTACCGGTACCCCCTGTATATAGCCTGCACATTGACTCTGTACCGGTACCCCCTGTATATAGCCTCCACATTGACTCTGTACCGGTACCCCCTGTATATAGCCTCCACATTGACTCTGTATCGTAACACCCTGTATATAGCCTCCACATTGACTCTGTACCGTAACACCCTGTATATAGCCTCCACATTGACTATGTACCGGTACCCCCCTGTATATAGCCTCCACATTGACTCTGTACCGGTACCCCCTGTATATAGCCTCCACATTGACTCTGTACCGGTACCCCCTGTATATAGCCTCCACATTGACTCTGTACCGGTACCCCCCTGTATATAGCCTCCACATTGACTCTGTACCGGTACCCCCTGTATATAGCCTCCACATTGACTCTGTACCGGTACCCCCTGTATATAACCTCCACATTGACTCTGTACCGGTACCCCCTGTATATAGCCTCCACACTGACTCTGTACCGTAACACCCTGTATATAGCCTCCACATTGACTATGTACCGGTACCCCCTGTATATAGCCTCCACATTGACTCTGTACCGGTACCCCCTGTATATAGCCTCCACATTGACTCTGTACCGTAACACCCTGTATATAGCCTCCACATTGACTATGTACCGTAATACCCTGTATATAGCCTCCACATTGACTCTGTACCGTAATATCCTGTATATAGCCTCCACAATGACTAGGTGGTGTGGTATCAGACTAGGTGATGTGGTATCAGGCTAGGTGGTGTGGTATCAGGCTAGATGGTGTGGTATCAGACTAGATGGTGTGGTATCAGACTAGATGGTGTGGTATCAGACTAGATGGTGTGGTATCAGACTAGGTGGTGTGGTATCAGACTAGATGGTGTGGTATCAGACTAGGTGGTGTGGTATCAGACTAGGTGGTGTGGTATCAGACTAGGTGGTGTGGTATCAGACTTGGTGGTGTGGTATCAGACTAGATGGTGTGGTATCAGACTAGGTGGTGTGGTATCAGACTAGGTGGTGTGGTATCAGACTAGGTGGTGTGGTAACAGACTAGGTGGTGTGGTATCAGACTAGGTGGTGTGGTATCAGACTAGATGGTGTGGTATCAGGCTGAGAGGTATTTTTTTAGGAAATATTGAAATGATTAATTCAAGGCCTCATTATTACTGCTTCCTGTTACAGAGAGAGAGGGTAAAAATCAATGGACTTCTCAGAAGCAGCTAAATGCACCTTAATGCACGCACACACACACGCACACACAC
>NC_048574.1:85254905-85262405 GCF_013265735.2 Oncorhynchus mykiss
TATATGGGTGTACTGTATATATAGATGTACTGGGTGTACTGTATATATGGGTGTACTGGGTGTACTGTATATATGGGTGTACTGGGTGTACTGTATATATAGATGTACTGTATATATGGGTGTACTGGGTGTACTGTATATATGGGTGTACTGGGTGTACTGTATATATGGGTGTACTGGGTGTACTGTATATATGGGTGTACTGTATATATGGGTGTACTGGGTGTACTGTATATATGGGTGTACTGTATATATGGGTGTACTGTATGTATGGGTGTACTGGGTGTACTGTATATATGGGTGTACTGAATATATGGGTGTACTGGGTGTACTGTATATATGGGTGTACTGGGTGTACTGGGTGTACTGGGTGTACTGGGTGTACTGGGTGTACTGGGTGTACTGTATATATGGGTGTACTGTATGTATGGGTGTACTGGGTGTACTGTATATATGGGTGTACTGTATGTACTGTATATATGGGTGTACTGGGTGTACTGTATATATGGGTGTACTGGGTGTACTGTATATATGGGTGTACTGGGTGTACTGTATATATGGGTGTACTGGGTGTACTGTATATATGGGTGTACTGAATATATGGGTGTACTGTATGTATGGGTGTACTGGGTGTACTGGGTGTACTGGGTGTACTGGGTGTACTGTATATATGGGTGTACTGTATATATGGGTGTACTGGGTGTACTGTATATATGGGTGTACTGGGTGTACTGTATATATGGGTGTACTGGGTGTACTGTATATATGGGTGTACTGTATGTACTGTATATATGGGTGTACTGGGTGTACTGTATATATGGGTGTACTGGGTGTACTGTATATATGGGTGTACTGTATATATGGGTGTACTGTATGTATGGGTGTACTGGGTGTACTGGGTGTACTGGGTGTACTGGGTGTACTGTATATATGGGTGTACTGTATATATGGGTGTACTGGGTGTACTGTATATATGGGTGTACTGGGTGTACTGTATATATGGGTGTACTGGGTGTACTGTATATATGGGTGTACTGTATGTACTGTATATATGGGTGTACTGGGTGTACTGTATGTATGGGTGTACTGGGTGTACTGTATATATGGGTGTACTGCATATATGGGTGTACTGTATATATGGGTGTACTGTATGTATGGGTGTACTGTATATATGGGTGTACTGGGTTTACTGTATATATGGGTGTACTGGGTGTACTGTATATATGGGTGTACTGTATATATGGGTGTACTGTATGTATGGGTGTACTGTATATATGGGTGTACTGTATGTATGGGTGTACTGTATATATGGGTGTACTGTATATATGGGTGTACTGGGTGTACTGTATATATGGGTGTACTGTATGTATGGGTGTACTGTATATATGGGTGTACTGTATATATGGGTGTACTGGGTGTACTGTATGTATGGGTGTACTGTATGTATGGGTGTACTGTATATATGGGTGTACTGTATATATGGGTGTACTGTATGTATGGGTGTACTGTATATATGGGTGTACTGTATGTATGGGTGTACTGGGTGTACTGTATGTATGGGTGTACTGGGTGTACTGTATATATGGGTGTACTGGGTGTACTGTATGTATGGGTGTACTGTATATATCGGTGTACTGTATGTATGGGTGTACTGGGTGTACTGTATGTATGGGTGTACTGGGTGTACTGTATATATGGGTGTACTGGGTGTACTGTATATATGGGTGTACTGTATATATGGGTGTACTGTATGTATGGGTGTACTGGGTGTACTGTATGTATGGGTGTACTGGGTGTACTGTATATATGGGTGTACTGGGTGTACTGTATGTATGGGTGTACTGTATATATCGGTGTACTGTATGTATGGGTGTACTGGGTGTACTGTATGTATGGGTGTACTGGGTGTACTGTATATATGGGTGTACTGGGTGTACTGTATATATGGGTGTACTGGGTGTACTGTATATATGGGTGTACTGGGTGTACTGTATATATGGGTGTACTGGGTGTACTGTATATATGGGTGTACTGGGTGTACTGTATGTATGGGTGTACTGGGTGTACTGTATATATGGGTGTACTGGGTGTACTGTATGTATGGGTGTACTGGGTGTACTGCATATATGGGTGTACTGGGTGTACTGTATATATGGGTGTACTGGGTGTACTGTATATATGGGTGTACTGTATATATGGGTGTACTGGGTGTACTGTATGTATGGGTGTACTGGGTGTACTGTATATATGGGTGTACTGGGTGTACTGCATATATGGGTGTACTGGGTGTACTGAATATATGGGTGTACTGGGTGTACTGTATATATGGGTGTACTGGGTGTACTGTATATATGGGTGTACTGCATATATGGGTGTACTGGGTGTACTGTATATATGGGTGTACTGGGTGTACTGTATATATGGGTGTACTGGGTGTACTGCATATATGGGTGTACTGGGTGTACTGGGTGTACTGCATATATGGGTGTACTGGGTGTACTGAATATATGGGTGTACTGGGTGTACTGCATATATGGGTGTACTGGTTGTATGGGTGCAGTATATTTCTCCAGAGGCAGTATTCTATTGGTTCTTACTAATTACAATGGGAAGTGTGACATCATTGCCAGGGGAACAGGCCCCTCTGTTTTAAAAACAGGGGTGACTGCAGGGTTCGGTCTAGTCTGTTTTAATACAGGGGTGTCTTCAGGGATCGGTCTAGTCTGTTTTAATACAGGGGTGACTGCAGGGTTCAGTCTAGTCTGTTTTAATACAGGGGTGACTGCAGGGTTCGGTCTAGTCTGTTTTAATACAGGGGTGAATGCAGGGTTCAGTCTAGTCTGTTTTAATACAGGGGTGACTGCAGGGTTCAGGCTAGTCTGTTTTAATACAGGGGTGACTGCAGGGAATGGGTTCGGTCTAGTCTATTTTAATACAGGGGTGACTGTAGGGTTCGGTCTAGTCTGTTTTAATACAGGGGTGACTGCAGGGTTCGGTCTAGTCTGTTTTAATACAGGGGTGAATGCAGGGTTCGGTCTAGTCTGTTTTAATACAGGGGTGAATGCAGGGTTCGGTCTAGTCTGTTTTAATACAGGGGTGACTGCAGGGTTCGGTCTAGTCTGTTTTAATACAGGGGTGACTGCAGGGTTCGGTCTAGTCTATTTTAATACAGGGGTGACTGCAGGGTTCGGTCTAGTCTATTTTAATACAGGGGTGACTGCAGGGTTCGGTCTAGTCGGTTTTAATACAGGGTTAATGCAGGGTTCTGTCTGGCTGTTTTTATGAGGCTACAACTGAAGGACGAATGTTGCAATTTATGTAGCTGGTACAGTAACACAGTAAACACTTTCTGTTTTATAAATTGTGTTTCAATACTAGGGCGTGGGTCTGTCTGTCTCTCCCTGTCTTTTCTCTCTCTCTCCCTCTCATCTCACCATATCTGTCTGTCTGTCTGTCTGTCTGTCTGTCTGTCTGTCTCTCTGTCGCTCTGTCTCTCTGTCGCTCTGTCTGTCTGTCGCTCTCTCTCTCTCTCTGTCTCTCTCTTTCTCTCTGTCGCTCTCTCTCTCTGTCGCTCTCTCTCTCTCTCTCTCTCTGTCTCTCTCTCTCTCTCTGTCTCTCTCTCTCTGTCGCTCTCTCTCTCTCTTTCTCTCTCTCTCTCTCTCTCTCGCTCTCTCTTTCTCTCTCTCTCTCTCTCTCGCTCTCTCTTTCTCTCTCTCTCTCTCTCTCTCTCTCTCTCTCTCTCTCTCTCTCTCTCTCGCTCTCTCTCTCTCTGGGTGTGGTCTGGTTCCTCCCGTCTAACTGCCTGTCTGTTTTCTATCTCTAATAGAGTTGGCTGTCCGATAGAGTGTGTGTGTGTGTGTGTGTGTGTGTGTGTGTGTGTGTATGTGTGTGTATGTGTAACCTTTCCTAAGCCCAAGGAGAGAGCCATTAAAACATGGTGCCATTTAATAACTGGTAGCTATGAGCCAATGCAGGACAGTGTTCAGCTAATGTACTGTCTCAATGGCATATCAATATACTGTATATACAGTACAGAACTCACAATATATCAGTGAGCTCCAAAAGTACAAAAGTATTGGACACAGTGACCTTGTTTTTTTTTGGGGGGGGGCGTTTAGAGAATATATCCAAACCACCAAGTCATGCTAACCTCTCACCATTACAATAACAGGGGAGGGGTTAGCATTTTATATCATACCCCCAAGACATGCTAACCTCTCACCATTACAATAACAGGGAAGGGTTAGCATTTTATATCATACCACCAAGACATGCTAACCTCTCACCATTACAATAACAGGGGAGGGGTTAGCATTTTATATCATACCACCAAGACATGCTAACCTCTCACCATTACAATAACAGGGAAGGGTTAGCATTTTATATCATACCACCAAGACATGCTAACCTCTCACCATTACAATAACAGGGGAGGGGTTAGCATTTTATATCATACCACCAAGACATGCTAACCTCTCACCATTACAATAACAGGGTGGGGTTAGCATTTTATATCATACCACCAAGACATGCTCACCTCTCACCATTACAATAACAGGGTAGGGTTAGCATTTTATATCATACCACCAAGACATGCTAACCTCTCACCATTACAATAACAGGGGAGGGGTTAGCATTTTATATCATACCACCAAGACATGCTAACCTCTCACCATTACAATAACAGGGTGGGGTTAGCATTTTATATCATACCACCAAGACATGCTCACCTCTCACCATTACAATAACAGGGTAGGGTTAGCATTTTATATCATACCACCAAGACATGCTAACCTCTCACCATTACAATAACAGGGTGGGGTTAGCATTATATATCATACCACCAAGACATGCTAACCTCTCACCATTACAATAACAGGGAAGGGTTAGCATTTTATATCATACCACCAAGACATGCTAACCTCTCACCATTACAATAACAGGGAAGGGTTAGCATTTTATATCATACCACCAAGACATGCTAACCTCTCACCATTACAATAACAGGGTGGGGTTAGCATTTTATATCATACCACCAAGACATGCTCACCTCTCACCATTACAATAACAGGGTAGGGTTAGCATTTTATATCATACCACCAAGACATGCTAACCTCTCACCATTACAATAACAGGGGTGGGGTTAGCATTTTATATCATACCACCAAGACATGCTAACCTCTCACCATTACAATAACAGGGGTGGGGTTAGCATTTTATATCATACCACCAAGACATGCTAACCTCTCACCATTACAATAACAGGGGTGGGGTTAGCATTTTATATCATACCACCAAGACATGCTAACCTCTCACCATTACAATAACAGGGGAGGGGTTAGCATTATATATCATAGCACCAAGACATGCTAACCTCTCACCATTACAATAACAGGGAGGGGTTAGCATTTTATATCATACCACCAAGACATGCTAACCTCTCACCATTACAATAACAGGGAGGGGTTAGCATTTTATATCATACCACCAAGACATGCTAACCTCTCACCATTACAATAACAGGGAGGGGTTAGCATTTTTGAGGGGGTATGATATTTGTTCATCTAACGTTCTCATTCATCATTATTCAGGATTCATTCAGGATTATCCATAATCACGGTAGAATCCACATTAACGTAGAAGTGTTTAGAAATATATTATATTATTTGTATTATATTTTTTGGAGGACAGAGTACAACAACAAAAATATACCCCCGCCCCCCATGGACCCCCCCAGTGCTCCATGGACCCCCCCAGTGCTCCATGGACCCCCCCAGTGCTCCACGGACCCCCCCAGTGCTCCATGGACCCCCCCAGTGCTCCATGGACCAGGCTGTTTACTAGAACAGGAAATGACTAAGAAGAAGACATTATATTACAGGATTAAACACTCACTAAAATACATTTACTCTCTCCATCTCTGTCTCTCAACCCACTTCCCTCTCCATGTCTCTCCCTCTCCATGTCTCTCCCTCTCCATGTCTCTCCCTCTCCATGTCTCTCCCTCTCCATGTCTCTCCCTCTTGCTCTCCGTCTTTCGCCGCCTCTTTCTAGGACAGAGATGTTTGTGTAAGGAAGTACTATAATGCATTACTTTAAACTAAACCCATTAGTGGAGAAAAGCTTAACTCCAACCTTTCAGAGAGAGAGAGAGACAGAGACAGAGAGAGAGAGACAGAGAGAGAGACAGAGAGAGAGACAGAGACAGAGAGAGAGAGAGAGAGACAGAGAGAGACAGAGAGAGACAGAGAGAGAGAAGGCCTGTGGTGTTGATGGTATCCTCAATGAAATGATCAAATATACAGACAACAAATTCCAATTGGCTATACTAAAACTCTTTAACATCATACTTAGCTCTGGCATCTTCCCCAATATTTGGAACCAAGGACTGATCACCCCAATCCACAAAAGTGGAGACAAATTTGACCCCAATAACTACCGTGGAATATGTGTCAACAGTAACCTTGGGAAAATCCTCTGCATTATTATTAACAGCAGACTCGTACATTTCCTCAATGAAAACAATGTACTGAGCAAATGTCAAATTGGCTTTTTACCAAATTACCGTACAACAGACCATGTATTCACCCTGCACACCCTAATTGACAACCAAACAAACCAAAACAAAGGCAAAGTCTTCTCATGCTTTGTTGATTTCAAAAAAGCCTTCGACTCAATCTGGCATGAGGGTCTGCTATACAAACTGATGGAAAGTGGTGTTGGGGGTAAAACATACGACATTATAAAATCCATGTACACAAACAACAAGTGTGCGGTTAAAATTGGCAAAAAACACACACATTTCTTCACACAGGGTCGTGGGGTTAGACAGGGATGCAGTTTAAGCCCCACCCTCTTCAACATATATATCAACGAATTGGCGCGGGCACTAGAAAAGTCTGCAGCACCCGGCCTCCCCCTGCTAGAATCCGAAGTCAAATGTCTGCTGTTTGCCGATGATCTGGTGCTTCTGTCACCAACCAAGGAGGGCCTACAGCAGCACCTAGATCTTATGCACAGATTCTGTCAGACCTGGGCCCTGACAGTAAATCTCAGTAAGACCAAAATAATGGTGTTCCAAAAAAGGTCCAGTCACCAGGACCACAAATACAAATTCAATCTAGACACTGTTGCCCTAGAGCACACAAAAAACTATACATACCTTGGCCTAAACATCAGCGCCACAGGTAACTTCCACAAAGCTGTGAACGATCTGAGAGACAAGGCAAGAAGGGCATTCTATGCCATCAAAAGAAACATAAATTTCAACATACCAATTAGGATTTGGCTAAAAATACTTGAATCAGTCATAGAGCCCATTGCCCTTTATGGTTGTGAGGTCTGGGGTCCGCTCACCAACCAAGACTTCACAAAATGGGACAAACACCAAATTGAGACTCTGCACGCAGAATTCTGCAAAAATATCCTCCGTGTACAACGTAGAACACCAAATAATGCATGCAGAGCAGAATTAGGCCGATACCCACTAATTATCAAAAT
>NC_048574.1:85277405-85279905 GCF_013265735.2 Oncorhynchus mykiss
TGGTAGGTCAGTGATTGGTCAGTGGTAGGTCAGTGGTAGGTTAGTGGTAGGTCAGTGGTAGATTAGTGGTAGGTCAGTGGTAGATCAGTGGTAGGTCAGTGGTAGGTCAGTGGTAGATCAGTGGTAGGTCAGTGGTAGATCAGTGGTAGATCAGTGTTAGGTCAGTGGTAGATCAGTGGTAGATCAGTGGTAGGTCAGTGGTAGGTCAGTGGTAGGTCAGTGGTAGGTCACTATTAGATCAGTGGTAGGTCACTGGTAGATCAGTGGTAGGTCAGTGGTAGATCAGTGGTAGGTCAGTGGTAGATCACTGGTAGATCACTGGTAGGTCACTGATAGGTCAGTGGTAGTTCAGTGATAGGTCAGTGATAGGTCAGTGATTGGTCAGTGGTAGGTCAGTGGTTGCTCAGTGGTAGGTCAGTGGTTGCTCAGTGGTAGATCAGTGGTAGGTCAGTGGTAGGTCAGTGGTGGTGCACACACAATAATATATATCTATACAGCTACAGTATACAGGTGTATATATATATATATATATATATATATATAATATAATACTTACTGTCTCTTTTTCTCTCTCTACCTCCCTCTCTCTATCTCTCTCTCTACCCCCCTCCCTCTCTCTCCTCTCTCCTCTCTCCTCTCTCCTCTCTCTACCCCCCTCCCTCTCCTCTCTCCTCTCTCTCTCCCTCTCTCTACCCCCCTCTCTCTCTCTAGTCTGACAGTAACACTAGTTTCCTGCGTGCTGCGAGGGCTGGGAACCTGGACAAGGTTCTGGAGTTCCTGAAAGACGGAGTTGACATCAGTACCTGTAACCAGGTAAGAACCACTGGAGGTTGCTGTGGCAACGAACGGCTAGACACACAACCTTTTAGTCAGCAGCAGCATACCGCCCTGCATCCCACTGATGGCTGGTTTCTGAAGCTAGGCAGGGTTGGTCCTGGTCGGTCCCAGGATGGGAGACCACCCTGAATCCCACTGATGGCTGGTTTCTGAAGCTAGGCAGGGTTGGTCCTGGTCGGTCCCAGGATGGGAGACCACCCTGAATCCCACTGATGGTTGGTTTCTGAAGCTAAGCAGGGTTGGTCCCAGGATGGGAGACCACCCTGAATCCCACTGATGGCTGGTTTCTGAAGCTAAGCAGGGTTGGTCCCAGGATGGGAGACCACCCTGAATCCCACTGATGGTTGGTTTCTGAAGCTAAGCAGGGTTGGTCCCAGGATGGGAGACCACCCTGAATCCCACTGATGGTTGGTTTCTGAAGCTAAGCAGGGTTGGTCCCAGGATGGGAGACCAGATGCTGCTGGAAGTGGTGTTGGAGGGCCAGTAGGAGGCACTCTTTCTTCTGGTCTAAAGACGATGCCCCAGGGCAGTGTTTGGGATGCTCTTAACTGACTTGCCTCATTAAATAAAGGTTACATAAATAAATTAAATAAAAAATATACATTTGTATTGTACTGGGAGTTGCGACTTGGACCTAGAACATCACCTTGACAAACAAAACTGTTTGTCCACTCAGTGTAAAGAGAATTAACCCTAGTCAACAGTATATAACTATATAGGGAATGGGTGCTAGTCAACAGTATATAACTATATAGGGAATGGGTGCTAGTCAACAGTAGATAACTATATAGGGAATGGGTGCTAGTCAACAGTATATAACTATATAGGGAATGGGTGCTAGTCAACAGTATATAACTATATAGGGAATGGGTGCTAGTCAACAGTATATAACTATGGGTGCTAGTCAACAGTATATAACTATATAGGGAATGGGACCTAGTCAACAGTATATAACTATATAGGGAATGGGTGCTAGTCCACAGTATATAACTCTATAGGGAATAGGTGCTAGTCAACAGTAGATAACTATGGGTGCTAGTCAACAGTATATAACTATGGGTGCTAGTCAACAGTATATAACTATATAGGGAATGGGTGCTAGTCAACAGTAGATAACTATGGGTGCTAGTCAACAGTATATAACTATATAGGGAATGGGTGCTAGTCAACAGTATATAACTATGGGTGCTAGTCAACAGTATATAACTATGGGTGCTAGTCAACAGTATATAACTATGGGTGCTAGTCAACAGTATATAACTATATAGGGAATGGGTGCTAGTCAACAGTAGATAACTATGGGTGCTAGTCAACAGTATATAACTATGGGTGCTAGTCAACAGTATATAACTATATAGGGAATGGGTGCTAGTCAACAGTATATAACTATATAGGGAATGGGACCTAGTCAACAGTATATAACTATATAGGGAATGGGTGCTAGTCAACAGTAGATAACTATATAGGGAATAGGTGCTAGTCAACAGTAGATAACTATATAGGGAATGGGTGCTAGTCAACAGTATATAACTATGGGTGCTAGTCAACAGTATATAACTATATAGGGAATGGGTGCTAGTCAACAGTATATAACTATGGGTGCTAGTCAACAGTAGATAACTATATAGGGAATGGGTGCTAGTCAACAGTAGATAACTATGGG
>NC_048574.1:85284905-85287405 GCF_013265735.2 Oncorhynchus mykiss
TAGTGTAGTGTATAGGGGACAGGGTGGTTTAGACCACGGACCATAGGGTAGTAGTGTAGTGTATAGGGAACAGGGTGGTTTAGACCACGGCCCATAGGGTAGTAGTGTAGTGTATAGGGGACAGGGTGGTTTAGACCAGAGCCCATAGGGTAGTAGTGTAGTGTATAGGGGACAGGGTGGTTTAGACCACAGCCCATAGGGTAGTAGTGTAGTGTATAGGGGACAGGGTGGTTTAGACCACAGCCCATAGGGGAGTAGTGTAGTGTATAGGGGACAGGGTGGTTTAGACCACAGCCCATAGGGTAGTAGTGTAGTGTATAGGGGACAGGGTGGTTTAGACCTCAGCCCATAGGGTAGTAGGGTGGTGTAGTGAATAGGGGACAGGGTGGTTTAGACCACAGCCCATAGGGTAGTAATGTAGTGTAGTGTATAGGGGACAGGGTGGTTTAGACCACAGCCCATAGGGTAGTAGTGTAGTGTATAGGGGACAGGGTGGTTTAGACCTAAGCCCATAGGGTAGTAGTGTAGTGTATAGGGGACAGGGTGGTTTAGACCACAGTCCATAGGGTAGTAGGGTAGTTTAGTGTATAGGGGACAGGGTGGTTTAGACCACAGCCCATAGGGTAGTAGGGTAGTTTAGTGTATAGGGGACAGGGTGGTTCAGACCACGGCCCATAGGGTAGTAGGGTGGTGTAGTGTATAGGGGACAGGGTGGTTTAGATCACAGCCCATAGGGTAGTAGTATAGTGTAGTGTATAGGGGACAGGGTGGTTTAGACCACAACCCATAGGGTAGTAGTGTAGTGTAGTGTATAGGGGAAAGGGTGGTTTAGACCACGTCCCATAGGGTAGTAGTGTAGTGTATAGGGGAAAGGGTGGTTTAGATCACAGCCCATAGGGTAGTAGTGTAGTGTATAGGGGACAGGGTGCTGTTTGGAACGTCAGAATGGACCTTTATCACTGTGACATCATTAGTAGATATCCAGCTCTGTGTTCTGCTGGGTCACTGTGACATCATTAGTAGATATCCAGCTCTATGTTCTGCTGGGTCACTGTGACATCATTAGTAGATATCCAGCTCTATGTTCTGCTGGGTCACTGTGACATCATTAGTAGATATCCAGCTCTATGTTCTGCTGGGTCACTGTGACATCATTAGTAGATATCCAGCTCTATGTTCTGCTGGGTCACTGTGACATCATTAGTAGATATCCAGCTCTATGTTCTGCTGGGTCACTGTGACATCATTAGTAGATATCCAGCTCTATGTTCTGCTGGGTCACTGTGACATCATTAGTAGATATCCAGCTCTATGTTCTGCTGGGTCACTGTGACATCATTAGTAGATATCCAGCTCTATGTTCTGCTGGGTCACTGTGACATCATTAGTAGATATCCAGCTCTATGTTCTGATGGGTCACTGTGACATCATTAGTAGATATCCAGCTCTATGTTCTGCTGGGTCACTGTGACATCATTAGTAGATATCCCGCTCTATGTTCTACTGGGTCACTGTGACATCATTAGTAGATATCCAGCTCTATGTTCTGCTGGGTCACTGTGACATCATTAGTAGATATCCAGCTCTGTGTTCTGCTGGGTCACTGTGACATCATTAGTAGATATCCAGCTCTATGTTCTGCTGGGTCACTGTGACATCATTAGTAGATATCCAGCTCTGTGTTCTGCTGGGTCACTGTGACATCATTAGTAGATATCCAGCTCTATGTTCTGCTGGGTCACTGTGACATCATTAGTAGATATCCAGCTCTATGTTCTGCTGGGTCACTGTGACATCATTAGTAGATATCCAGCTCTATGTTCTGCTGGGTCACTGTGACATCATTAGTAGATATCCAGCTCTATGTTCTGCTGGGTCACTGTGACATCATTAGTAGATATCCAGCTCTATGTTCTGCTGGGTCACTGTGACATCATTAGTAGATATCCAGCTCTATGTCACAGTGACCCAGCAGAACATCATTAGTAGATATCCAGCTCTATGTTCTGCTGGGTCACTGTGACATCATTAGTAGATATCCAGCTCTATGTTCTGCTGGGTCACTGTGACATCATTAGTAGATATCCAGCTCTATGTTCTGCTGGGTCACTGTGACATCATTAGTAGATATCCAGCTCTATGTTCTGCTGGGTCACTGTGACATCATTAGTAGATATCCAGCTCTATGTCACAGTGACCCAGCAGAACATCATTAGTAGATATCCAGCTCTGTGTTCTGCTGGGTCACTGTGACATCACTAGTAGATATCCAGCTCTATGTTCTGCTGGGTCACTGTGACATCATTAGTAGATATCCAGCTCTATGTTCTGCTGGGTCACTGTGACATCATTAGGAGATATCCAGCTCTATGTTCTGCTGGGTCACTGTGACGTCATTAGTAGATATCCAGCTCTATGTTCTGCTGGGTCACTGTGACATCATTAGGAGATATCCAGCTCTATGTTCTGCTGGGTCACTGTTTCATCATTAGTAGATATC
>NC_048574.1:85292405-85312405 GCF_013265735.2 Oncorhynchus mykiss
TAGCCTCCGGTCCAGCAGCCTACTGTAACCACTATAGAGTCTCGTATGGATTCAGTATTATCTGGTTTCCCTAGTAACTGATCTGAGGTCTGAAGCTAAGCCTATTGGCTGAAGCTAAGTGTAGCCTCCGGTCCAGCAGCCTACTGTAACCACTATAGAGTCTCGTATGGATTCAGTATTATCTGGTTTCCCTAGTAACTGATCTGAGGTCTGAAGCTAAGCCTATTGGCTGAAGCTAAGTGTAGCCTCCGGTCCAGCAGCCTACTGTAACCACTATAGAGTCTCGTATGGATTCAGTATTATCTGGTTTCCCTAGTAACTGATCTGAGGTCTGAAGCTAAGCCTATTGGCTGAAGCTAAATGTAGCCTCTGGTCCAGCAGCCTACTGTAACCACTATAGAGTCTCGTATGGATTCAGTATTATCTGGTTTCCCTAGTAACTGATCTGAGGTCTGAAGCTAAATGTAGCCTCTGGTCCAGCAGCCTACTGTAACCACTATAGAGTCTCGTATGGATTCAGTATTATCTGGTTTCCCTAGTAACTGATCTGAGGTCTGAAGCTAAGCCTATTGGCTGAAGCTAAGTGTAGCCTCTGGTCCAGCAGCCTACTGTAACCACTATAGAGTCTCGTATGGATTCACAGAGTATTATCTGGTTTCCCTAGTAACTGATCTGAGGTCTGAAGCTAAGTGTAGCCTCTGGTCCAGCAGCCTACTGTAACCACTATAGAGTCTCGTATGGATTCAGTATTATCTGGTTTCCCTAGTAACTGATCTGAGGTCTGAAGCTAAGCCTATTGGCTGAAGCTAAGTGTAGCCTCCGGTCCAGCAGCCTACTGTAACCACTATAGAGTCTCGTATGGATTCAGTATTATCTGGTTTCCCTAGTAACTGATCTGAGGTCTGAAGCTAAGTGTAGCCTCCGGTCCAGCAGCCTACTGTAACCACTATAGAGTCTCGTATGGATTCAGTATTATCTGGTTTCCCTAGTAACTGATCTGAGGTCTGTTGTTTTGGGTTTTTTTCTCCCCTAGTGGTTAAGATTAGGATTTGAGGAAGGTAAACTGATCCAACGACACACGCATAAACATAAACCTACACAGCACAAAATCATACACACATACACACACACACACACACACACACACACACACACACATACACACACACACACACACACACACACAAACCTGTATCTCCTCCAACACACACAAATACGCTTGCTCACACCCAGCCCCCCCCCCCCCCACCAGACACACACCCCCTCCCCAACAGACACACACCCTCCTCCCCAACAGACACACACCCTCCTCCCCAACAGACACATACCCTCCCCACCCTCCCCAACAGACCCCCCCCCCCCCCCTCCCCAACAGACCCCCCCCCCCCCCCCCTCCCCAACAGACACACACCCTCCTCCCCAACAGACACATACCCTCCCCACCCTCCCCAACAGACACACACCCTCCCCTCCCGGTCAGTGTAACAGGAGAGGCCTGCCCTTCGTATCTGTTCGTTGGGGCGTCAGGTGACCTGCTGTAAATACCATTCAAGGGGCAATCTGGGATTCAGGAAACAAGGTCGGTCCACCCAAACACTTTGTTTTGATTGGTTAACAGCTGAGCGATGGGTCTGGAGAAAACGTCAACACTCTCAAACGTATAGACGGAGGTACGGATGGATGCGAGGACTGAGCGTCCGTGGAGATCAGAATGATAGTTGTAACCGTGTTTTGAGGCTTTATCGTGTTTATTTACAATTACGTGGACAAAACGATGGACGAAAAACAAAGGCACGTTGTGTGTTCTGACGACAACTAAACTGATGAGGCGTTTATAAAAATTATATTGTTCAAGAAAATCAAATCAAATCAAATGGTATTAGTCACATGCTTCGTAAACTACAGTTGTAGACTAAGTGAAATGCGTAGTTAGGGTCCACTGGGATATATGATCTACCTCTGGTCCATGTAACACTGTCTAATGACTGGGATATATGAACTACCTCTGGTCTATATAACACGTCTAATGACTGGTCTATATGAACTACCTCTGGTCTATATAACACATCTAATGACTGGTCTATATGAACTACCTCTGGTCTATATAACACGTCTAATGACTGGTCTATATGATCTACCTCTGGTCTATATAACACGTCTAATGACTGGTCTATATGAACTACCTCTGGTCCATGTAACACATCTAATGACTGGTCTATATGATCTACCTCTGGTCTATATAACACGTCTAATGACTGGTCTATATGAACTACCTCTGGTCTATATAACACATCTAATGACTGGTCTATATTAACTACCTCTGGTCTCTATAACACGTCTAATGACTGGTATATATGAACTACCTCTGGTCTATATAACACATCTAATGACTGGTATATATGAACTACCTCTGGTATATATGATCTACCTCTGGTCTATATAACACGTCTAATGACTGGTCTATATGATCTACCTCTGGTCTATATAACACGTCTAATGACTGGTCTATATGATCTACCTCTGGTCTATATAACACGTCTAATGACTGGTCTATATGATCTACCTCTGGTCTATATAACACGTATAATGACTGGTCTATATGAACTACCTCTGGTCCATGTAACACGTCTAATGACTGGTCTATATGAGCTACCTCTGGTCCATGTAACACGTCTAATGACTGGTCTATATGAGCTACCTCTGGTCCATGTAACACGTCTAATGACTGGTCTATATGAACTACCTCTGGTCCATGTAACACGTCTAATGACTGGTATATATTAACTACCTCTAGTCCATGTAACACTGTCTAATGACTGGTCTATATGAACTACCTCTGGTCCATGTAACACGTCTAATGACTGGTATATATTAACTACCTCTAGTCCATGTAACACCGTCTAATGACTGGTCTATATGAACTACCTCTGGTCTACATAACACATCTAATGACTGGTCTATATGAACTACCTCTGGTATATATGAACTACCTCTGGCCTACATAACACATCTAATGGCTGGTATATATGAACTACCTCTGGCCTACATAACACATCTAATGGCTGGTCTATATTAACTACCTCTGGTCTATATAACACATCTAATGGCTGGTATATATGAACTACCTCTGGTCTATATAACACATCTAATGACTGGTCTATATTAACTACCTCTGGTCTCTATAACACGTCTAATGACTGGTCTATATGAACTACCTCTGGTCTATATAACACATCTAATGACTGGTCTATATTAACTACCTCTGGTCTCTATAACACGTCTAATGACTGGTATATATGAACTACCTCTGGTCTATATAACACATCTAATGACTGGTATATATGAACTACCTCTGGTCTATATAACACATCTAATGACTGGTCTATATTAACTACCTCTGGTCTCTATAACACGTCTAATGACTGGTATATATGAACTACCTCTGGTCCATGTACAGTAACTCTCCGTCCATGCCTCCGTCACCTGTCTCTTTTATCATTGATATTAGTGACAGAGTAGTCCTCAACGAATGTGTGTGTGGCTGCTGTCCAATCTAAAGGCCATGTGAATGTTGTTTATTTCAAACACCAATCCCTGATCATGGGATTCAGGACACAATTACTACAGACATAGTCCCAAACGCAGTGCCCTACTTTTAACCAGGCCTATGTCACCCTGTTCCCTACGTAGTGCCCTACTTTTGACAAGGGCCTATGGCAACCTATTCCCTATGTAGTGCCCTACTTTAGACATGTGCCTATAGGTCACTATGTAGGGAACAAGGTGCCATGTAACCATTACCAGACACATGATCAAGACTTCAGGTGGAGAGAGACAAAGAGAGAGAGAGAGACAGAGAGAGACTGTGTGTGTGTGTGTGTGTGTTCCCCTGTCTCTGTGTGTGTGAGTGTGTGTGTGTGTGTTCCCCTGTCTCTGTGTGTCTGTGTGTGTGTGTTCCCCTGTCTCTCTGTGTGTGTGTGTTCCCCTGTCTCTGAGTGTGTGTGTGTGTGTTCCCCTGTCTGTGTGTGTGTGTGTGTGTGTTCCCCTGTCTCTCTGTGTGTGTGTGTGTGTGTGTTCCCCTGTCTGTGTGTGTGTGTGTGTGTGTTCCCCTGTCTCTCTGTGTGTGTGTGTGTGTGTGTTCCCCTGTCTCTGTGTGTGTGTGTGTGTGTGTGTTCCCCTGTCTCTGTGTGAGTGTGTGTGTGTGTGTTCCCCTGTCTCTGTGTGTCTGTGTGTGTGTGTTCCCCTGTCTCTCTGTGTGTGTGTGTTCCCCTGTCTCTGTGTGTGTGTGTGTGTGTTTTCCCCTGTCTCTGTGTGTGTGTGTGTGTGTGTTCCCCTGTCTCTGTGTGTGTGTGTGTGTGTGTGTTCCCCTGTCTCTGTGTGTGTGTGTGTGTGTGTTCCCCTGTCTCTGTGTGTGTGTGTGTGTGTGTTCCCCTGTCTCTGTGTGTGTGTGTGTGTTCCCCTGTCTCTGTGTGTGTGTGTGTGTGTGTTCCCCTGTCTCTCTGTGTGTGTGTGTGTGTGTGTTCCCCTGTCTCTCTGTGTGTGTGTGTGTGTGTGTTCCCCTGTCTCTGTGTGTGTGTGTGTGTGTGTTCCCCTGTCTCTCTGTGTGTGTATGTGTGTGTGTTCCCCTGTCTCTGTGTGTGTGTGTGTGTGTGTTCCCCTGTCTCTGTGTGTGTGTGTGTGTGTGTGTTCCCCTGTCTCTCTGTGTGTGTATGTGTGTGTGTTCCCCTGTCTCTGTGTGTGTGTGTGTGTGTGTGTTCCCCTGTCTCTCTCTGTGTGTGTGTGTGTGTGTGTGTTCCCCTGTCTCTCTGTGTGTGTGTGTGTGTGTGTTCCCCTGTCTCTCTGTGTGTGTGTGTGTGTGTGTTCCCCTGTCTCTCTGTGTGTGTGTGTGTGTTCCCCTGTCTCTCTGTGTGTGTGTGCTCCCCTGTCTCTCTGTGTGTGTGTGTGTGTTCCCCTGTCTCTCTGTGTGTGTGTGCTCCCCTGTCTCTCTGTGTGTGTGTGTGTGTTCCCCTGTCTCTCTGTGTGTGTGTGTTCCCCTGTCTCTGTGTGTGTGTGTGTTCCCCTGTCTCTGTGTGTGTGTGTGTTCCCCTGTCTCTGTGTGTGTGTGTGTTCCCCTGTCTCTGTGTGTGTGTGTGTGTTCCCCTGTCTCTGTGTGTGTGTGTGTTCCCCTGTCTCTCTGTGTGTGTGTGTGTTCCCCTGTCTCTGTGTGTGTGTGTGTGTTCCCCTGTCTCTGTGTGTGTGTGTGTTCCCCTGTCTCTCTGTGTGTGTGTGTGTGTTCCCCTGTCTCTGTGTGTGTGTGTGTTCCCCTGTCTCTGTGTGTGTGTGTGTTCCCCTGTCTCTGTGTGTGTGTGTGTTCCCCTGTCTCTCTGTGTGTGTGTGTGTTCCCCTGTCTCTGTGTGTGTGTGTGTTCCCCTGTCTCTGTGTGTGTGTGTGTTCCCCTGTCTCTCTGTGTGTGTGTGTGTTCCCCTGTCTCTGTGTGTGTGTGTGTGTTCCCCTGTCTCTGTGTGTGTGTGTGTTCCCCTGTCTCTCTGTGTGTGTGTGTGTTCCCCTGTCTCTGTGTGTGTGTGTGTTCCCCTGTCTCTCTGTGTGTGTGTGTGTGTTCCCCTGTCTCTGTGTGTGTGTGTGTTCCCCTGTCTCTCTGTGTGTGTGTGTGTGTTCCCCTGTCTCTGTGTGTGTGTGTGTTCCCCTGTCTCTCTGTGTGTGTGTGTGTGTTCCCCTGTCTCTGTGTGTGTGTGTGTTCCCCTGTCTCTCTGTGTGTGTGTGTGTTCCCCTGTCTCTCTGTATGTGTGTGTGTTCCCCTGTCTCTGTGTGTATGTCCCCCTTCAACCTCTATCCCTTTAATAAAAGGCCCAACTCTCCTCTCTGTCGTAATCCTCCCTCTTGGTAATCCTGGGAGAGTAATATTGATGTAATAATGCTCTTTAATCCACATATTTTTATTTGTCCCTCTTCCTCTCTTACAGTCTTTTATTTGTCCCTCTTCCCCTCTTAGCGTATTTTATTTGTCCCTCTTCCCCTCTTACAGTCTTTTATTTGTCCCTCTTCCTCTCTTACAGTCTTTTATTTGTCTCTCTTCCTCTCTTACAGTCTTTTATTTGTCCATCTTCCCCTCTTACAGTCTTTTATTTGTCTCTCTTCCTCTCTTACAGTCTTTTATTTGCCCCTCTTCCCCTCTTACAGTCTTTTATTTGTCCCTCTTCCTCTCTTACAGTCTTTTATTTGTCTCTCTTCCTCTCTTACAGTCTTTTATTTGCCCCTCTTCCTCTCTTACAGTCTTTTATTTGTCCCTCTTCCTCTCTTACAGTCTTTTATTTGTCTCTCTTCCTCTCTTACAGTCTTTTATTTGTCTCTCTTCCCCTCTTACAGTCTTTTATTTGTCCCTCTTCCTCTCTTACAGTCTTTTATTTGTCTCTCTTCCTCTCTTACAGTCTTTTATTTGTCCCTCTTCCTCTCTTACAGTCTTTTATTTGTCTCTCTTCCTCTCTTACAGTCTTTTATTTGTCTCTCTTCCCCTCTTACAGTATTTTATTTGTCCCTCTTCCTCTCTTACAGTCTTTTATTTGTCTCTCTTCCCCTCTTACAGTCTTTTATTTGTCCCTCTTCCTCTCTTACAGTCTTTTATTTGTCTCTCTTCCTCTCTTACAGTCTTTTATTTGTCCCTCTTCCTCTCTTACAGTCTTTTATTTGTCTCTCTTCCTCTCTTACAGTCTTTTATTTGTCCCTCTTCCTCTCTTACAGTCTTTTATTTGTCTCTCTTCCTCTCTTACAGTCTTTTATTTGTCCATCTTCCCCTCTTACAGTCTTTTATTTGTCCCTCTTCCTCTCTTACAGTCTTTTATTTGTCTCTCTTCCTCTCTTACAGTCTTTTATTTGTCCCTCTTCCCCTCTTCCTCTCTTACAGTCTTTTATTTGTCTCTCTTCCTCTCTTACAGTCTTTTATTTGTCCCTCTTCCTCTCTTACAGTCTTTTATTTGTCCCTCTTCCTCTCTTACAGTCTTTTATTTGTCCCTCTTCCTCTCTTACAGTCTTTTATTTGTCCCTCTTCCTCTCTTACAGTCTTTTATTTGTCTCTCTTCCTCTCTTACAGTCTTTTAGTTGTCCCTCTTCCTCTCTTACAGTCTTTTATTTGTCCCTCTTCCTCTCTTACAGTCTTTTATTTGTCCCTCTTCCTCTCTTACAGTCTTTTATTTGTCCCTCTTCCTCTCTTACAGTCTTTTATTTGTCCCTCTTCCTCTCTTACAGTCTTTTATTTGTCTCTCTTCCTCTCTTACAGTCTTTTATTTGTCCCTCTTCCTCTCTTACAGTCTTTTATTTGTCTCTCTTCCTCTCTTACAGTCTTTTATTTGTCTCTCTTCCTCTCTTACAGTCTTTTATTTGCCCCTCTTCCTCTCTTACAGTCTTTTATTTGTCCCTCTTCCTCTCTTACAGTCTTTTATTTGTCCCTCTTCCTCTCTTACAGTCTTTTATTTGTCCCTCTTCCTCTCTTACAGTCTTTTATTTGTCCCTCTTCCTCTCTTATGTAGTGCACTATATAGGGAATAGGGTGCCATAGGGCTCTGGTCTAAAGTAGTGCACTATATAGGGAATAGGGTGCTGATTGGGACCCATATAGCCTCTGTTTCATCAGTCAATCAGAAAACATCAAACTTTCATTATCGTGTGTCAAACTACATAGCTTTTTTTTTGCCCCCTTTCTACTCCCTAGTTTAATGGTATCCAATTGGTAGTTACAGTCTTGGCTCATCGCTACAACTCCCGTACGGACTCGGCAGAGAGAAATGCGTCCTCCTAAACACAACCCAACCAAGCCGCACTGCTTCCTGACACAACGCACATCCAACCCAGCCGCACCAATGTGTTGGATGAAACACCGTACACCTGGCGACCTTGGTTAGCGCGCACTGCGCCCGGGCCCGCCACAGGAGTCGCTGGTGCGCGATGAGACAAGGATATCCCTATCGACCAAACCCTCCCTAACCCCGGACGCCGCTAGTTGATGTGTGTGTGTGTGTGTGTGTGTGTGTGTGTGTGTGTGTGTGTGTGTGTGTGTGTGTGTGTGTGTGTGTGTGCGTGTGTGTGTGTGGTACACTCTTAACACCCCTAAAGGTTTCTGCTGTCCCCATAGGAGAACCTCTTTTGAGGAACCCCTTTTTGGTTCCAGGTAGAACCCTTTTTTCAAAGCAAAGAGGGGTTCTACCTGGTACCAAGAAGGGTTGTTACCGTAATCTCTCTCTCCGCCTGCCGGTGGTAGGTGGACATATCGTGCTGCTCGGTCAAGTCAGCCTGCCATGTGATCTGCTCGGTCAAAGGATCAGAGATCACCTGTGTGTGTGTGTGTGTGTGTGTGTGTGTGTGTGTGTGTGTGTGTGTGTGTGTGCTGTAGGCTAGTACATTAGCTAAATGAATAAGCCAGGTGGTGAGATGGATACAGGGATCTGTTTGTCCCTCTCTCACAGTTCACCCGGACAGGGGATTAAGTCTGGTGTGTGTGCCCTGTGTGTGCCCTGTGTGTGTGTGTCTATGTGTGTGTGTGTGTGTGTGTGTGTGTGCCCTGTGTGTGCCCTGTGTGTGTGTGTGTGTGTGTTAGAGAGGTCTCTCTGTGTGTTAGAGTTCTCTCTGTGTGTTAGAGAGTTATCTGTGTGTGTTAGAGAGGTCTCTGTGTTTGTTAGAGAGGTATCTGTGTGTTAGAGAGGTCTATGTGTTTGTTAGAGAGGTATCTGTGTGTTAGAGAGGTCTATGTGTGTGTTAGAGGTCTCTGTGTGTATTAGAGTGGTCTCTGTGTGTGTTAGAGTTATCTGTGTGTTAGAGGTCTCTGTGTGTTAGAGAGATCTCTGTGTGTGTTAGAGAGGTCTCTGTGTGTGTTAGAGACGTCTCTCTGTGTGTTAGAGAGTGCTATGTGTGTGTTAGAGGTCTCTGTGTGTATTAGAGAGGTCTCTGTGTGTGTTAGAGAGGATTATGTGTGTTAGAGAGGATTATGTGTCTTAGAGAAGTATCTGTGTGTGTTAGAGAGGTCGCTGTGTTAGAGAGGTCTATGTTTGTGTTAGAGAGGATTCTGTGTGTTAGAGAGGTCTCTGTGTGTGTTAGAGAGGTATCTGTGTGTTAGAGAGGATTCTGTCTGTTAGAGAGGATTCTGTGTGTTAGAGAGGTCTCTGTGTGTGTTAGAGAGGTATCTGTGTGTTAGAGAGGATTCTGTCTGTTAGATAGGATTCTGTCTGTTAGAGAGGTCTCTGTGTGTTATAGAGGTCTCTTTGTGTTAGAGAGGATTCTGTCTGTTAGATAGGATTCTGTCTGTTAGAGAGGACTCTGTGTGTGTTAGAGAGGTCACTGTGTGTGTTAGAGAGGTCGCTGTGTGTATCAGAGAGATCTCTGTGTGTTAGAGAGGTCTGTGTGTTAGAGAGTGACCAGAGTAGGTATATCATGGAAAGCTGTAAAACATCCCACAAACATAAAATACCTGATTCTATTGGTTCCATAGGGCAGGGGACCCCAGTCCATTGGTTTATAAAACTACTGGCATAGGGTGTTATAGTGGTTCTATTGGTTCAGATAGGGTGTTATTGTGGTTCTATTGGTTCCATAGGGTGTTATTGTGGTTCTATTGGTTCCATAGGGTGTTATTGTGGTTCTATTGGTTCCATAGGGTGTTATTGTGGTTATATTGGTTCCATAGGGTGTTATTGTGGTTATATTGGTTCCATAGGGTGTTATTGTGGTTATATTGGTTCCATAGGGTGTTATAGTGGTTCTATTGGTTCCATAGGGCAGGGGATCCCCATGTTTGATCTATTCCACATCTAACACGGCTGATTCAACTTGTCAACTAATCATCAAGTCCTTTATGAGGTGAGTCAGGTAACATAGGTTTATAAAACCACTGGCATAGGGTGTTATAGTGGTTCTATTGGTTCCATAGGGTGTTATAGTGGTTCAATTGGTTCCATAGGGTGTTATTGTGGTTCTATTGGTTCCATAGGGTGTTATTGTGGTTCTGTTGGTTCCATAGGGAGTTATAGTGGTTCTATTGGTTCCATAGGGTATTATTGTGGTTCTGTTGGTTCCATAGGGAGTTATAGTGGTTATATTGGTTCCATAGGGTGTTATTGTGGTTCTGTTGGTTCCATAGGGAGTTATAGTGGTTCTATTGGTTCCATAGGGTGTTATTGTGATTCTAGTCCTGTTCTTAATGCTTGGGGCCAGTTTCCCAGACACAGATTAGTCCTAGTCCTGTTCTTAATGCTTGGGGCCAGTTTCCCAGACACAGATTACACATGGTCCTGTTCTTAAAAGCACTTTCAGTAGAGAATCTCTATGGAGAATGCTTTTTAGTCCAAGTCAGGGCTTAATAATAATATGTGTCTATGAATCAGCCACAAATTATTTGGACTATCTGAAATAGTATTTGAACCATGGACTGTCCACAACATTTCTGCCCTCTAAGTTTATGTCAATGGGGACCAACCAGGTCCGTCCCTGGAAACTGAGATATATTTGGTTGCACTCCATTTCCTGGTACAGAAATGACCAGGTATTTGAAACGTGATATTGAACTGCTGGCCAATGAAAGGGCATGGTGTGTCACATGATCATCACTGAGTTGACCTGACAGAGTGTTATCAGCTGAGGCTCATCTTTGCTCTTTGAAGCTTTCTAAGTATGTGCTCTATCAAACTCTATGGCCCCGTGTTCTCCTTTCTGAGACACACCTCCTCCTTCCAGGTGACTCTAACACACTGGGTGTGCTCTATCGAACTCTATGGCCCCGTGTTCTCCTTTCTGAGACACACCTCCTCCTTCCAGGCGACTCTAACACACTGTGTGTGCTCTATCAAACTCTATGGCCCCGTGTTCTCCTTTCTGAGACTCACCTCCTCCTTCCAGGTGACTCTAACACAATGTGTGTGCTCTATCAAACTCTATGGCCCCGTGTTCTCCTTTCTGAGACACACCTCCTCCTTCCAGGCGACTCTAACACACTGTGTGTGCTCTATCAAACTCTATGGCCCGTGTTCTCCTTTCTGAGACACACCTCCTCCTTCCAGGCGACTCTAACACACTGTGTGTGCTCTATCAAACTCTATGGCCCCTGTCCGGAATGCAGGCTACTACTTTTCCCTTGACATTTTCAGAAGCTTCTAAATGTGTGTGTCCTTGGTAGTCTCTATGACAGTGCAGAAAGCCCGTACCCCATGGCTCTTTGGCATTTGAACGACTCACTGTGTGTGTACGTGCGTGTGTGTTTCTGTGTGTGTGTGTGTGTGTGTGTGTGGTGTGTGTGTGTGTCTACGTGCGTGTGTGTTTTTGTGTGTGAATGTGTGTGTGTGTGGTGTGTGTGTGTTTCTGTGTGTGTGTGTGTGTCTACATGCGTGTGTGTTTTTCTGTGTGTGTGTGTGGGTGTGTGTGTGGTGTGTGTGTGTGTCTACGTGCGTGTGTGTTTTTCTGTGTGTGTGTGTGGGTGTGTGTGTGTGGTGTGTGTGTGTGTGTGTACGTGCGTGTGTGTTTTTGTGTGTGAATGTGTGTGTGTGTGGTGTGTGTGTACGAGCCACTGCCAAGTTGAGGGGGGCTTTGGAATTGGTGAGGGGGGGGGGGTGGATGAACAGAGAAAGGGATAAGGGGATATGAACACCTCTCTTTACTACAGTGGCATAGAAGGCTCCAGGACCAGCCAGGAGGGACAGTAGCTCCTCTCTCAACCCGACTGAGAGAGCCCGCAGGGGGGGCAGGAGGAGGCAGACAGGACCCTTAACATCCAAACCTCTGGAAGACCAGAAGAAGGAGAGATTACCAGACCAGAAGAAGGAGAGATTACCAGGCCAGAAGAAGGAGAGATTACCAGACCAGAAGAAGGAGAGATTACCAGAACAGAAGAAGGAGAGATTACCAGACCAGAAGAAGGAGAGATTACCAGAACAGAAGAAGAAGAGAGTACCAGACCAGAAGAAGAAGAGAGTACCAGACCAGAAGAAGGTACCAGACCAGAAGAAGAAGAGATTACCAGACCAGAAGAAGAGATTACCAGAACAGAAGAAGAAGAGAGTACCAGACCAGAAGAAGAAGAGAGTACCAGACCAGAAGAAGAAGAGATTACCAGAACAGAAGAAGAAGAGATTACCAGAACAGAAGAAGAAGAGAGTACCAGACCAGAAGAAGAAGAGATTACCAGACCAGAAGAAGAAGAGATTACCAGAACAGAAGAAGAAGAGATTACCAGAACAGAAGAAGAAGAGAGTACCAGACCAGAAAAAGAGATTACCAAAACAGAAGAAGGAGAGATTACCAGACCTGAAGAAGGAGAGATTACCAGACCAGAAGAAGGTACCAGACCAGAAGAAGAAGAGATTACCAGACCAGAAGAAGAAGGAGAGTACCAGAACAGAAGAAGAAGAGATTACCAGAACAGAAGAAAGAGAGATTACCAGACCAGAAGAAGAAGAAGAGATTACCAGAACAGAAGAAGAAGAGAGTACCAGAACAGAAGAAGGAGAGATTACCAGACCTGAAGAAGGAGAGATTACCAGACCAGAAGAAGGTACCAGACCAGAAGAAGAAGAGATTACCAGACCAGAAGAAGAAGGAGAGTACCAGAACAGAAGAAGAAGAGATTACCAGAACAGAAGAAAGAGAGATTACCAGACCAGAAGAAGAAGAAGAGATTACCAGACCAGAAGAAGAAGAGAGTACCAGAACAGAAGAGAGAGAAAGGAAGATAAAGAATAGAGGAGAAGAGATTAGAAGTGAGATAGTCAGGTGGAGGAGAAAGAGGGATAGTCTGGAGGAGGAGGAGGAGGAGGAGAGGGCTGGGATTCCTCTCGCTCCTCTGGCTACACACGACAGGATGGATGAAGACGAGGACGAGGTGATGTGTGTGTGTGTGTGTGTGTGTGTGTGTGTGTGCGTGTGTGTGTGTGTGTGTGTTATCCTTTACAACAGCTGTACGTATATTATCCTTGTCTTCAGTTATCAGTGCATGTAGCTAGCTACCTGAGCCATGTTGACATCTTGTGTGTATACAACTGATCCAGGATCTGTGCCGTAATTACAACAAAGACTTGCGCTGTTGAGTATACAACTGATCCAGGATCTGTGCCGTAATTACAACAAAGAAGCTGCAGCAACACAGCTGTTAGGTTGAATTGGCTAAATGTGACGACGTAGAGATTTAGAGCCAAAACGGAATAATAAGCCTATGCCAGAGGTGTCACTACAGTCCCTGGTTCGATTCCAGGCTGTAACACATCCGGCCGTGATTGGGAGTCCCATAGGGGTCACAAGTTAGGTTGTTGTTGTCATGTTAACCTTTATTTAACTAGGCAAAGTCAGTTAATTAAGAACAAATTCTTAATTACAATGATGGCGCTGCCCTATGGGTCTCCCAATCACGGGCCGGTTGTGATACACCCTGGAATCGAACCGGGGTGTCTGTAGTGACGCCTCTAGCACTAGAGATGCAGTGCCTTATAGACCGCTGCGCCACTCGGGAGCCCAGTGTTGACGCTCTATGTAATTTCATGACCTGCTCTGTGTTACCTTTGATCATCGATCCGAATGCCTTGGTAACTGACCTCAGATCTGTGTCTCCTCTTGTCGTCTCATTGGTCTGTCTGAATGCCTATTGGTTCTTATGCTTGTTAACTGACCTCAGATCTGTGTCTCCTCTTGTCGTCTCATTGGTCTGTCTGAATGCCTGTTGGTTCTTATGCTTGTAACTGACCTCAGATCTGTGTCTCCTCTTGTCGTCTCATTGGTCTGTCTGAATGCCTATTGGTTCTTATGCTTGTAACTGACCTCAGATCTGTGTCTCCTCTTGTCGTCTCATTGGTCTGTCTGAATGCCTGTTGGTTCTTATGTTTGTAACTGACCTCAGATCTGTGTCTCCTCTTGTCGTCTCATTGGTCTGTCTGAATGCCTATTGGTTCTTATGCTTGTAACTGACCTCAGATCTGTGTCTCCTCTTGTCGTCTCATTGGTCTGTCTGAATGCCTATTGGTTCTTATGCTTGTAACTGACCTCAGATCTGTGTCTCCTCTTGTCGTCTCATTGGTCTGTCAGAATGCCTATTGGTTCTTATGCTTGTAACTGACCTCAGATCTGTGTCTCCTCTTGTCGTCTCATTGGTCTGTCTGAATGCCTATTGGTTCTTATGCTTGTAACTGACCTCAGATCTGTGTCTCCTCTTGTCGTCTCATTGGTCTGTCTGAATGCCTGTTGGTTCTTATGCTTGTAACTGACCTCAGATCTGTGTCTCCTCTTGTCGTCTCATTGGTCTGTCTGAATGCCTGTTGGTTCTTATGTTTGTAACTGACCTCAGATCTGTGTCTCCTCTTGTTGTCTCATTGGTCTGTCTGAATGCCTGTTGGTTCTTATGTTTGTAACTGACCTCAGATCTGTGTCTCCTCTTGTCGTCTCATTGGTCTGTCTGAATGCCTGTTGGTTCTTATGCTTGTTAACTGACCTCAGATCTGTGTCTCCTCTTGTCGTCTCATTGGTCTGTCTGAATGCCTATTGGTTCTTATGCTTGTAACTGACCTCAGATCTGTGTCTCCTCTTGTCGTCTCATTGGTCTGTCTGAATGCCTGTTGGTTCTTATGCTTGTAACTGACCTCAGATCTGTGTCTCCTCTTGTCGTCTCATTGGTCTGTCTGAATGCCTGTTGGTTCTTATGCTTGTAACTGACCTCAGATCTGTGTCTCCTCTTGTTGTCTCATTGGTCTGTCTGAATGCCTGTTGGTTCTTATGCTTGTAACTGACCTCAGATCTGTGTCTCCTCTTGTCGTCTCATTGGTCTGTCTGAATGCCTATTGGTTCTTATGCTTGTCACTGACCTCAGATCTGTGTCTCCTCTTGTCGTCTCATTGGTCTGTCTGAATGCCTATTGGTTCTTATGCTTGTAACTGACCTCAGATCTGTGTCTCCTCTTGTCGTCTCATTGGTCTGTCAGAATGCCTATTGGTTCTTATGCTTGTAACTGACCTCAGATCTGTGTCTCCTCTTGTCGTCTCATTGGTCTGTCTGAATGCCTATTGGTTCTTATGCTTGTAACTGACCTCAGATCTGTGTCTCCTCTTGTCGTCTCATTGGTCTGTCTGAATGCCTGTTGGTTCTTATGCTTGTAACTGACCTCAGATCTGTGTCTCCTCTTGTCGTCTCATTGGTCTGTCTGAATGCCTGTTGGTTCTTATGTTTGTAACTGACCTCAGATCTGTGTCTCCTCTTGTTGTCTCATTGGTCTGTCTGAATGCCTGTTGGTTCTTATGTTTGTAACTGACCTCAGATCTGTGTCTCCTCTTGTCGTCTCATTGGTCTGTCTGAATGCCTGTTGGTTCTTATGCTTGTTAACTGACCTCAGATCTGTGTCTCCTCTTGTCGTCTCATTGGTCTGTCTGAATGCCTATTGGTTCTTATGCTTGTTAACTGACCTCAGATCTGTGTCTCCTCTTGTCGTCTCATTGGTCTGTCTGAATGCCTGTTGGTTCTTATGCTTGTAACTGACCTCAGATCTGTGTCTCCTCTTGTCGTCTCATTGGTCTGTCTGAATGCCTGTTGGTTCTTATGCTTGTAACTGACCTCAGATCTGTGTCTCCTCTTGTCGTCTCATTGGTCTGTCTGAATGCCTATTGGTTCTTATCAGATCTGTGTCTCCTCTTGTCGTCTCATTGGTCTGTCTGAATGCCTATTGGTTCTTATGCTTGGTAACTGACCTCAGATCTGTGTCTCCTCTTGTCGTCTCATTGGTCTGTCTGAATGCCTATTGGTTCTTATGCTTGTAACTGACCTCAGATCTGTGTCTCCTCTTGTCGTCTCATTGGTCTGTCTGAATGCCTATTGGTTCTTATGCTTGTAACTGACCTCAGATCTGTGTCTCCTCTTGTCGTCTCATTGGTCTGTCTGAATGCCTATTGGTTCTTATGCTTGTTAACTGACCTCAGATCTGTGTCTCCTCTTGTCGTCTCATTGGTCTGTCTGAATGCCTATTGGTTCTTATGCTTGTTAACTGACCTCAGATCTGTGTCTCCTCTTGTCGACTCATTGGTCTGTCTGAATGCCTGTTGGTTCTTATGCTTGTTAACTGACCTCAGATCTGTGTCTCCTCTTGTCGTCTCATTGGTCTGTCTGAATGCCTGTTGGTTCTTATGCTTGTTAACTGACCTCAGATCTGTGTCTCCTCTTGTCGTCTCATTGGTCTGTCTGAATGCCTGTTGGTTCTTATGCTTGTTAACTGACCTCAGATCTGTGTCTCCTCTTGTCGTCTCATTGGTCTGTCTGAATGCCTGTTGTGTACGAAACACGGATCTCCAATGAGTCATCTCCCTTGTGTTGCTAATAGACCATATTGGCTGTTGAGTCTAAGCTGACCAGAGGATGTTTCCTCGTTGCTGTTTAAGCAGAATCGCTCACCTGTTATGTTTTACAACGGATTTTCTCCGTGTGGGTTTGGAGTGTTGCTACTTATTTAAAAATCCTACGCTGTTATCTTTTTTTTGGGGGGGGGGGGGGGGGGGGATTGTTTATGTTGTATGTCGGACATGTTTTAAGAAGTACCCGTTGCTAGGTAACAGTCCGATACACACGAGCTGAGGTGAGAAGGACGTCTGATCGTTTCCTCTCGTTGAATGGGATAGACAACCGTTCCACTTGATTCAGTTTGACTTTGTTGACATCCGGTGTCAGGAAATCCTGACTTCCTTTTCAACTTTTTAAAGGTTTTTGATTGGTCTTTCAAGCGCAAACAAAACCCCCCAATAAAACAATAACACAGTCAAATATCGTCATGATAAAAAAAAGAAATACACAGAAGTGACCTGTGTTTGTTGTTGTGGGACGTGCTGAATATCTCGGTTCTCGTGTTACCGTCTAACTGACTCAGGTTGTCTCCCAAATGGAACCCTAAGGGGCCCTGGTCAAAAGTAGTGCACTAAAAGGGAACAAGGTTCTTATGTTTATATCACTGACCTGAGATCTGTGTTTCTTGTCATAGAACGGTTTGAATGCCTTAGTTCTTATGTTTATCAACTGACTCCAGGCCTGTCTCTCTCTCTCTCTCTGTTATAGAAGGGTCAAAAGTAGTGCACTAGAAAGGGAACAAGGTTATATTTTGGCATTAGTTCTTATGTTTATATCATTGAGATCTGTGTTTCTGGTCATAGAACGGTCTGAATGCCTTCGTTTTTATGTTTATAACACTGACCTGAGACCTGTGTTTCTGGTCATAGAACGGTCTGAATGCCTTCGTTTTTTATGTTTATATCACTGACCTGAGACCTGTGTTTCTGGTCATAGAACAGTCTGAATGCCTTCGTTTTTATGTTTATATCACTGACCTGAGACCTGTGTTTCTGGTCATAGAACGGTCTGAATGCCTTCGTTTTTATGTTTATAACACTGACCTGAGACCTGTGTTTCTGGTCATAGAACGGTCTGAATGCCTTCGTTTTTATGTTTATAACACTGACCTGAGACCTGTGTTTCTGGTCATAGAACAGTCAAGATGCCTTCGTTTTTATGTTTATAACACTGACCTGAGACCTGTGTTTCTGGTCATAGAACGGTCTGAATGCCTTCGTTTTTTATGTTTATATCACTGACCTGAGACCTGTGTTTCTGGTCATAGAACGGTCTGAATGCCTTCGTTTTTATGTTTATAACACTGACCTGAGACCTGTGTTTCTGGTCATAGAACGGTCTGAATGCCTTCGTTTTTATGTTTATAACACTGACCTGAGACCTGTGTTTCTGGTCATAGAACGGTCTGAATGCCTTCGTTTTTATGTTTATATCACTGACCTGAGACCTGTGTTTCTGGTCATAGAACGGTCTGAATGCCTTCGTTTTTATGTTTATATCACTGACCTGAGACCTGTGTTTCTGGTCATAGAACAGTCTGAATGCCTTCGTTTTTATGTTTATATCACTGACCTGAGACCTGTGTTTCTGGTCATAGAACGGTCTGAATGCCTTCGTTTTTATGTTTATAACACTGACCTGAGACCTGTGTTTCTCTGTTCCAGAATGGTCTGAATGCGCTGCACCTGGCAGCTAAGGAGGGCCATGAGGACCTGGTGGAAGAACTACTGGAGAGAGGCTCCGCCGTCGACTCTGCTACTAAGGTACAGGAAGTAAATGTCAGGAAGTAAACCCCAAATTCCAATTTAATAATTGAAAAAAATATATATATTTTAAAATGACTTCTCAATAACCTGAAGCTATTTATGACATTTTTTTTTTTTTGAGGTGGGGGGGTAAAAAAAAACAGGTACAGCCTCAGTGTTCACAGTAAAACTGTAACTTAAAGCAGGTACAGCCTCAGTGTTCACAGTAAAACTGTAACTTAAAGCAGGTACAGTCTCAGTGTTCACAGTAAAACTGTAACTTAAAGCAGGTACAGCCTCAGTGTTCACAGTAAAACTGTAACTTAAAGCAGGTACAGCCTCAGTGTTCACAGTAAAACTGTAACTTAAAGCAGGTACAGTCTCAGTGTTCACAGTAAAACTGTAACTTAAAGCAGGTACAGCCTCAGTGTTCACAGTAAAACTGTAACTTAAAGCAGGTACAGCCTCAGTGTTCACAGTAAAACTGTAACTTAAAGCAGGTACAGCCTCAGTGTTCACAGTAAAACTGTAACTTAAAGCAGGTACAGCCTCAGTTTTCACAGTAAAACTGTAACTTAAAGCAGGTACAGCCTCAGTGTTCACAGTAAAACTGTAACTTAAAGCAGGTAGAGCCTCAGTGTTCACAGTAAAACTGTAACTTAAAGCAGGTAGAGCCTCAGTGTTCACAGTAAAACTAACTTAAAGCAGGTACAGCCTCAGTGTTCACAGTAAAACTAACTTAAAGCAGGTACAGCCTCAGTGTTCACAGTAAAACTAACTTAAAGCAGGTACAGCCTCAGTTTTCACAGTAAAAGTGCGCCGGATGTTACATGGAATTTACACAACGTTTAAGTTTGCGCTCAGCAGACCTGAAATTTGCTCAGTGCTTGAATCCAACCTTTATTTCATCAGTAGTAATTTGAATTGACCCCGACCTTAAAACATTTAGTTTGAATTGACCCCGACCTTTGTACATTTAGTAGTATTGTACTTAATGTAGTTAGTAGTTAATTAGCCTGGTCCCAGATCTGTTAAGACATAAATTCAGCTGTTGACGCTGCTGCTAAAGGTTCTGAGACATTTAGAATATACTGAGGGTAGGGGTGGGTGGGGGAGAGAGAGGAAGAGAGAGAGGTGGATAGAGAGGGGGGTGGAGAGAGAGGAAGAGAGAGAGGGGGTGGAAAGAGAGGTGAGGATCGAACGAGAGGAATTTGAAAACAATTCGAACGTTGATAAACTCCCATGTGCTGTATGTTAGACAATAATACCTCAGTGTCCAATCACAGCAGCAAGACGTTTGGCCCGTTGCCATGACAAAAGGGCAACTAGTGGAACACAAACAACATTCTAAATACAGCCTGTATTTACCTGTTTATTTATCTTCCCTGTCATACTTCAACTACTTGCACATTGTTTACAACACTGTACAAAGCCAATAATATAACATTTGAAATGTCTATAATGTCTAAATGTCTATATTGTCTAAATGTCTATAATGTCTATATTCTTTTAAAACTTTTGTGAGTGTAATGTTTACTGATGTTTCTCTTGTTTATTTCACTTTTGTTTTTTGTCTATTCCGTTTGCTTTGGCAACGTTAACATATGTTTCCCATGCCAATGAAGCCCTTTGAAATGAATTGAAACAGGGTTGGAGAGAGAGAGAGAGAGAGAACGGTGGAGAGAGGCCATTTATACTCTCTAGTACTCAGAAGAGGGAGGTATGGCGGGAGAGAGAGGATGAAAGCAGGATATCAGTGTCTCTAAAGTCTAAATCACTGCTAGGAATCCCACTCCATCTGGGTGTTGAGAGACAGAGAGAGAGAGACAGAGAGAGAGACAGACAGAGAGACAGAGAGAGAGAGAGAGAGAGAGAGAGAGAGAGAGAGAGAGAGAGAGAGAGAGAGAGAGTGTTAGAGTG
>NC_048574.1:85319905-85329905 GCF_013265735.2 Oncorhynchus mykiss
ACAACATGGTGAACTGTCTCGGGGTCACAGAGGAGGAGGGTTGAGAAGCTCCATCTTTAAGGGTCCACAATGGAAAAATGAGTCATTGACTTTATAGGTGACTAGTTGACTAGGTGACTAGTTGACTAGTTGACTAGGTGACTAGGTGACTAGGTGACTAGTTGACTAGTTGACTAGGTGACTAGGTGACTAGTTGACTAGGTGACTAGATGACTAGGTGACTAGTTGACTAGGTGACTAGTTGACTAGGTGAATCAGTTCTACAACAACATGGTGAACTGTCTCGGGGTCACAGAGGAGGAGGGTTGAGAAGCTCCATCTTTAAGGGTCCACAATGGAAAAATGAGTCATTGACTTTATAGGTGACTAGTTGACTAGTGGACTAGGTGACGAGGTGTCTAGTTGGCTAGTTGACTAGGTGACTAGTTGACTAGTTGACTAGGTGACTTGTTGACTAGTTGACTAGGTGACTAGTTGACTAGGCGAATCAGGTCTACAACAACATGGTGAACTGTCTCGGGGTCACCGAGGAGGAGGGTTGAGAAGGTCCATCTTTAAGGGTCCACAATGGAAACATTGACTTTATAGGTGACTAGTTGACTAGGTGACTAGTTGACTAGTTGACTAGGTGACTAGTTGACTAGTTGACTAGGTGACTTGTTGACTAGTTGACTAGTTGACTAGGTGACTAGTTGACTAGGTGACTTGTTGACAAGTTGACTAGTTGACTAGTTGACTAGTTGACTAGGTGACTAGTTGACTAGGTGACTAGTTGACTAGGTGACTAGGTGACTAGTTGACTAGGTGACTTGTTGACAAGTTGACTAGTTGACTAGTTGACTAGTTGACTAGGTGACTACTTGACTAGGTGACTTGTTGACAAGTTGACTAGTTGACTAGTTGACTAGTTGACTAGGTGACTAGTTGACTAGGTGACTAGGTGACTAGTTGACTAGGTGACTTGTTGACAAGTTGACTAGGTGACTAGTTGACTAGGTGACTAGTTGACTAGGTGACTAGTTGACTAGGTGAATCAGTTCTACAACAACATGGTGAACTGTCTCGGGGTCACAGAGGAGGAGGGTTGAGAAGCTCCATCTTTAAGGGTCCACAATGGAAAAATGAGTCATTGACTTTATAGGTGACTAGTTGACTAGGTGACTAGGTGACTAGTTGACTAGTTGACTAGGTGACTAGGTGACTAGGTGACTAGTTGACTAGTTGACTAGGTGACTAGGTGACTAGTTGACTAGGTGACTAGGTGACTAGGTGACTAGTTGACTAGGTGACTAGGTGACTAGGTGACTAGTTGACTAGGTGACTAGGTGACTAGTTGACTAGGTGACTAGATGACTAGGTGACTAGGTGACTAGTTGACTAGGTGACTAGGTGACTAGTTGACTAGTTGACTAGGTGACTAGTTGACTAGTTGACTAGGTGACTAGTTGACTAGTTGACTAGGTGACTAGTTGACTAGTTGACTAGGTGACTAGTTGACTAGTTGACTAGTTGACTAGGTGACTAGGTGACTAGTTGACTAGGTGAATCAGGTCTACAACAACATGGTGAACTGTCTCGGGCTCACCGAGGAGGAGGGTTGAGAAGCTCCATCTTTAAGGGTCCACAATGGAAAAATTAGTCATTGACTTTATTGTGTCATCCTAAACAAGTTGTTCAAGTGTCTGGACTGTCTGTTGAGAATCTGTTCAATCATCCAATCAAATGTATCCATTCAGGTGCGGCTGCCTGCCCTGCACATCGCTGCCCGGAAGGATGACACCAAGGCAGCTGCCCTGCTGCTGCAGAATGACCACAACGCTGACGTTCAGAGCAAGGTACCCCGAGGATGGAGGAGAGGAGAGGAGGGGGGTGGGAGGGAGGGAGGTAGGGGGATGCGATGGAGGTAGGGGGAGGGGGATGGAGGGAGGGAGGGAGGGGATGGAGGGAGGGAGGGAGGTAGGGGGAGGGGGATAGAGGTAGGTAGGGAGGGAGGGAGGGAGGGAGGGAGGGAGGGAGGGAGGGAGGGAGGGAGGGAGGGAGGGAGGGAGGGAGGGGAAAACTACAACTCTGATGGACAGAACAAGGTGAGAGGGGGATAGGTTTTGGGAGAGAGGCTCGGGGAGGCTGGGATGGGAGGGGGAGGAAGGAGAGTTGAGAGAGAAGGGGAGAGGGGAGGGAGAGGAAGATTACATTTCTGATGGACAGAACAAGGTGAGGGGGAGAGGTGTTGGGAGGGAGGCTGGGGGAGGAAAGGGGATGAGGGAGGATGGAGGAAGAGAGGGGATGGAGGGAGGATTGGGAAAAGAGGGGAGGAGAGAGGATGGGGGAAGAGAGGGGAGGAGGGAGGATGGGGGAAGAGAGGGGAGGAGGGAGGATGGAGGAAGAGAGGGGATGGAGGGAGGCTGGGGTAGGAGAGGGGAGTAGGGAGGATGAGGGAAGAGAGGGGAGGAGGGAGGATGGGGGAAGAGAGGGGAGGAGGGAGGATGGGGGAGAGAGGGGAGAAGGATAAAAGAGGGACGGTTGTGCTGTAGGGTTGACTTGCATGCACTGTTTTTCTGTTTCAATACTGTGTCTTTAAAAGTGATTCTGGTGCCTTATTTGTCATGTGACCTGTATGCAGATCATGACAGCATCCTGTGTGGAGGGTTTGGTGTGAGGTCATCTTGTCTGTTCCCTGTGTAACAACAAAACTACCTCCTCCTCCTCTCCTCCTCCTCCTCCTCCCCTCCTCTCCTCTCTCTTCTCATTTCTCACACCCTCCTCCTCTCCTCCTCCTCCTTCTCCTACTCCTCCTCCTCCTCCTCCTCTCTGATGTCCTCCTCTCCTCTCCTCTCCTCTCCTCTCCTCTCCTCTCCTCTCCTCTCCTCTCCTCTCATTTCCTCCTTCTTCTCCTCTCCTCTCCTCTCCTCTCCTCTCCTCTCCTCGCTCTACGGCGTTATCAGATGATGGTTAACAGAACTACAGAGGTATACATGTTTATTCTACCCATCCCCTGCTCTCCTCCCCTCTTCCTTCTTCACCTCCATCTAGCTCTGCTCTGTAGTTCCTGTGTTGACATCAGACCTGTGTTAAATACTGCATGATGGACTCTGACATGCTCTATTCTACATCTAGCATCTGGTGTCTGTCTGCCTGCCTGTCTGCCTGTCTGTCTGTCTGTCTGTCTGTCTGTCTGTCTGTCTGTATGTCTGCCTGTCTGTCTGTCTGTCTGCCTGTTGGATACGAGTGTTTGACTCTACCAGTAAATGGACGTGTTGTAACAGCCTCCTGGTCCTGAGCATGTCTGAATGTTTCAACTTTATTCCTTGTTTTACACCTTTTCAGAGTGTGTTTATTTGGTGTTGAAGTCTTTGTTTCCAAGAAAATAACATGTTCCCCCATGAAACGGAGAGCCTTTGTTGTAGTTGTATCTGTGCTTTCGTGTATGTTATTATTCTATCTTAAATAGCCAGCGTTTTTTAACATCAGGAACTAACGGCCCCAAAAAAATAACGTCACCTAGTTGACGAAACACAACATGTGAACTCACTTACTAAATCTTACAGGGCACCTTCACCTTTATTACCTGTGTAGTTTTGTCATAGTGTTGCTCTCAAATGGCACCCTATGCCCTATACTGTATAGTGCACTGTGGGACCTGGTCAACAGTAGTGCGCTACACAGGGAATATGGTGCCATTTGGTCACATTGTCTGCCTTGCAGTACGGTTGGATACATTATAATATGATGATAATATTTAAATATATTATATTAATTATGGTCGGATATGCATTTATTATAATCTGATGACAATATTTAAATATATTATATTAATTATGGTTAGTTATATTATAATCTGATGATAATATTTAAATATATTATATTAGTACGGTTAGTTATATTATAATCTGATGATAGCATTAATATATATTGTATAAGTATGGTTGGTTAACTATGTTTCTTAATCGCCCCATGTCTCCCAGAATGGGAAGGTAAGAGGATCATATCTAACTCCGTCATATCGCTGCTTTCACATATCAAAATGTTTTTGTTTATATTTCCCATCTATAAATGTCTGTCCCGTCTGTGTCACAGAGCTCTGTAGTGGCTAGTCGCTGACTGTTCTTTATTCTTTATTCTACTTCTCTATTATCATTTATTGTTATTATTTATTATTTATTATTTATTATTATTTCTATGTAGGTTTAATGTAGTGTTATATACTTAATGTAGCGTTATAGACTTAATGTAGTGTTATATACTTAATGTAGTGTTATAGGGTTAATGTAGTGTTATAGCTTAATGTAGTGTTATAGGGTTAATGTAGTGTTATAGGGTTAATGTAGTGTTATAGGGTTAATGTAGTGTTATATACTTAATGTAATGTTATAGCTTAATGTAGTGTTATAGGGTAATGTAGTGTTATAGGGTTAATGTAGTGTTATATACTTAATGTAGTGTTATAGGGTTAATGTAGTGTTATAGGGTTAATGTAGTGTTATATACTTAATGTAATGTTATAGCTTAATGTAGTGTTATAGGGTAATGTAGTGTTATAGGGTTAATGTAGTGTTATATACTTAATGTAGTGTTATAGGGTTAATGTAGTGTTATAGGGTTAATGTAGTGTTATATACTTAATGTAGTGTTATAGGGTTAATGTAGTGTTATAGGGTTAAAGTAGTGTTATAGGGTTAATGTAGTGTTATATACTTAATGTAGTGTTATAGGGTAATGTAGTGTTATAGGGTAATGTAGTGTTATAGGGTTAATGTAGTGTTATAGGGTAATGTAGTGTTATAGGGTTAATGTAGTGTTATAGACTTAATGTAGTGTTATAGACTTAATGTAGTGTTATAGGGTTAATGTAGTGTTATAGACTTAATGTAGTGTTATAGCCTTAATGTAGTGTTATAGCCTTAATGTAGTGTTATAGACTTAATGTAGTGTTATAGGGTTAATGTAGTGTTATAGGGTTAATGTAGTGTTATAGCCTTAATGTAGTGTTATAGACTTAATGTAGTGTTATAGCCTTAATGTAGTGTTATATACTTAATGTAGTGTTATAGGGTTAATGTAGTGTTATTGACTTAATATAGTGTTATAGGGTAATGTAGTGTTATAGGGTTAATGTAGTGTTATAGGGTTAATGTAGTGTTATAGGGTTAATGTAGTGTTATAGGGTTAATGTAGTGTTATAGGGTTAATGTAGTGTTATAGACTTAATGTAGTGTTATAGACTTAATGTAGTGTTATAGGGTTAATGTAGTGTTATAGACTTAATGTAGTGTTATAGCCTTAATGTAGTGTTATAGCCTTAATGTAGTGTTATAGACTTAATGTAGTGTTATAGGGTTAATGTAGTGTTATAGGGTTAATGTAGTGTTATAGCCTTAATGTAGTGTTATAGACTTAATGTAGTGTTATAGCCTTAATGTAGTGTTATATACTTAATGTAGTGTTATAGGGTTAATGTAGTGTTATTGACTTAATATAGTGTTATAGGGTAATGTAGTGTTATAGGGTTAATGTAGTGTTATAGGGTTAATGTAGTGTTATAGGGTTAATGTAGTGTTATAGGGTTAATGTAGTGTTATAGGGTTAATGTAGTGTTATAGACTTAATGTAGTGTTATAGACTTAATGTAGTGTTATAGACTTAATGTAGTGTTATAGGGTTAATGTAGTGTTATAGGGTTAATGTAGTGTTATAGGGTTAATGTAGTGTTATAGACTTAATGTAGTGTTATAGACTTAATGTAGTGTTATATACTTAATGTAATGTTATAGCTTAATGTAGTGTTATAGGGTAATGTAGTGTTATAGGGTTAATGTAGTGTTATATACTTAATGTAGTGTTATAGGGTTAATGTAGTGTTATATACTTAATGTAGTGTTATATACTTAATGTAGTGTTATAGGGTTAATGTAGTGTTATAGACTTAATGTAGTGTTATATACTTAATGTAGTGTTATAGGGTTAATGTAGTGTTATAGTCTTAATGTAGTGTTATAGGGTTAATGTAGTGTTATAGGGAAATGTAGTGTTATAGGGTTAATGTAGTGTTATAGGGAAATGTAGTGTTATAGGGTAATATAGTGTTATAGTCTTAATGTAGTGTTATAGGGTTAATGTAGTGTTATAGTCTTAATGTAGTGTTATATACTTAATGTAGTGTTATAGGGTTAATGTAGTGTTATATGGTAATGTAGTGTTATAGACTTAATGTAGTGTTATAGGGTTAATGTAGTGTTATAGTCTTAATGTAGTGTTAGAGGGTTAATGTAGTGTTATATACTTAATGTAGTGTTATAGGGTAATGTAGTGTTATAGTCTTAATGTAGTGTTATAGGGTTAATGTAGTGTTATATACTTAATGTAGTGTTACATACTTAATGTAGTGTTATATACTTAATGTAGTGTTATAGACTTAATGTAGTGTTATATGGTTAATGTAGTGTTATAGGGTTAAAGTAGTGTTATAGTCTTAATGTAGTGTTAGAGGGTTAATGTAGTGTTATAGACTTAATGTAGTGTTATAGGGTTAATGTAGTGTTATAGGGTTAATTTTAGTGTTATAGCCTTAATGTAGTGTTATAGACTTAATGTAGTGTTATAGGGTTAATGTAGTGTTATAGGGTTAATGTAGTGTTATAGACTTAATGTAGTGTTATATACTTAATGTAGTGTTATAGGGTTAATGTAGTGTTATTGACTTAATATAGTGTTATAGGGTAATGTAGTGTTATAGGGTTAATGTAGTGTTATAGGGTTAATGTAGTGTTATAGGGTTAATGTAGTGTTATAGGGTTAATGTAGTGTTATAGGGTTAATGTAGTGTTATAGACTTAATGTAGTGTTATAGACTTAATGTAGTGTTATAGGGTTAATGTAGTGTTATAGACTTAATGTAGTGTTATAGCCTTAATGTAGTGTTATAGCCTTAATGTAGTGTTATAGACTTAATGTAGTGTTATAGGGTTAATGTAGTGTTATAGGGTTAATGTAGTGTTATAGCCTTAATGTAGTGTTATAGACTTAATGTAGTGTTATAGCCTTAATGTAGTGTTATATACTTAATGTAGTGTTATAGGGTTAATGTAGTGTTATTGACTTAATATAGTGTTATAGGGTAATGTAGTGTTATAGGGTTAATGTAGTGTTATAGGGTTAATGTAGTGTTATAGGGTTAATGTAGTGTTATAGGGTTAATGTAGTGTTATAGGGTTAATGTAGTGTTATAGACTTAATGTAGTGTTATAGACTTAATGTAGTGTTATAGACTTAATGTAGTGTTATAGGGTTAATGTAGTGTTATAGGGTTAATGTAGTGTTATAGGGTTAATGTAGTGTTATAGACTTAATGTAGTGTTATAGACTTAATGTAGTGTTATATACTTAATGTAATGTTATAGCTTAATGTAGTGTTATAGGGTAATGTAGTGTTATAGGGTTAATGTAGTGTTATATACTTAATGTAGTGTTATAGGGTTAATGTAGTGTTATATACTTAATGTAGTGTTATATACTTAATGTAGTGTTATAGGGTTAATGTAGTGTTATAGACTTAATGTAGTGTTATATACTTAATGTAGTGTTATAGGGTTAATGTAGTGTTATAGTCTTAATGTAGTGTTATAGGGTTAATGTAGTGTTATAGGGAAATGTAGTGTTATAGGGTTAATGTAGTGTTATAGGGAAATGTAGTGTTATAGGGTAATATAGTGTTATAGTCTTAATGTAGTGTTATAGGGTTAATGTAGTGTTATAGTCTTAATGTAGTGTTATATACTTAATGTAGTGTTATAGGGTTAATGTAGTGTTATATGGTAATGTAGTGTTATAGACTTAATGTAGTGTTATAGGGTTAATGTAGTGTTATAGTCTTAATGTAGTGTTAGAGGGTTAATGTAGTGTTATATACTTAATGTAGTGTTATAGGGTAATGTAGTGTTATAGTCTTAATGTAGTGTTATAGGGTTAATGTAGTGTTATATACTTAATGTAGTGTTACATACTTAATGTAGTGTTATATACTTAATGTAGTGTTATAGACTTAATGTAGTGTTATATGGTTAATGTAGTGTTATAGGGTTAAAGTAGTGTTATAGTCTTAATGTAGTGTTAGAGGGTTAATGTAGTGTTATAGACTTAATGTAGTGTTATAGGGTTAATGTAGTGTTATAGGGTTAATTTTAGTGTTATAGCCTTAATGTAGTGTTATAGACTTAATGTAGTGTTATAGGGTTAATGTAGTGTTATAGGGTTAATGTAGTGTTATAGACTTAATGTAGTGTTATAGACTTAATGTAGTGTTATAGGGTAATGTAGTGTTATAGGGTTAATGTAGTGTTATAGGGTTAATGTAGTGTTATATACTTAATGTAGTGTTATAGGGTAATGTAGTGTTATAGGGTTAATGTAGTGTTATAGGGTTAATGTAGTGTTATAGGGTAATGTAGTGTTATATACTTAATGTAGTGTTATAGGGTTAATGTAGTGTTATAGACTTAATGTAGTGTTATAGGGTTAATGTAGTGTTATATACTTAATGTAGTGTTATATACTTAATGTAGTGTTATAGGGTAATGTAGTGTTATAGGGTTAATGTAGTGTTATAGGGTTAATGTAGTGTTATAGCCTTAATGTAGTGTTATAGCCTTAATGTAGTGTTATAGGGTTAATGTAGTGTTATAGACTTAATGTAGTGTTATAGGGTTAATGTAGTGTTATAGGGTTAATGTAGTGTTATAGCCTTAATGTAGTGTTATAGTCTTAATGTAGTGTTATAGACTTAATGTAGTGTTATAGGGTTAATGTAGTGTTATAGGGTTAAATAGTGTTATAAGGTTAATGTAGTGCTATAGACATAATGTAGTGTTATAACCTTTTAGTAGTGTTATAAACTTAATGTAGTGTTATAGGGTAATGTAGTGTTATAGACTGTGTTAGGTCTACCTTTGGCTCTCTTAGTTTTTCTGTTCAGATATGATAGATTATTTGTTTCGCACGATTATTGTCTTCATTCCGCTGCCCAAATGGCACCCTATTCCGTACGTAGTGCACTACTTTAGACCAGAACCCTATGGCACCCTATTCCCTACATAGTGCACTACTTTATACCAGAACCCTATTGCGCCCTATTCCCTATATAGTGCACTACTTTATACCAGAGACCTATGGCACCCTATTCCCTACATAGTGCACTACTTTAGAACAGAGCCCTATGGCACCCTATTCCCTATATAGTGCACTACTTTAGACCAGAGCCTCATGGCAATACTATATAGGGCCCACAGAGTGTAACCGGTACTGTATCATGTGCTGACCAGGGGTCACAGTGTGTAGTCTGTACTGTATCATGTACTGACCAGGGGCCACAGGGTGTAGTCTGTACTGTATCATGTACTGACCAGGGGCCACAGGGTGTAGTCTGTACTGTATCATGTACTGACCAGGGGCCACAGGGTGTAGTCTGTACTTTATCATGTACTGACCAGGGGCCACAGGGTGGAGTCTGTACTGTATCATGTACTGACCAGGGGCCACAGGGTGTAGTCTGTACTGTATCATGTACTGACCAGGGGCCACAGGGTGGAGTCTGTACTGTATCATGTACTGACCAGGGGCCACAGGGTGTAGTCTGTACTGTATCATGTACTGACCAGGGGCCACAGGGTGTAGTCTGTACTGTATCATGTACTGACCAGGGGCCACAGGGTGTAGTCTGTACTGTATCATGTACTGACCAGGGGCCACAGAGTGTAGTCTGTACTGTATCATGTACTGACCAGGGGCCACAGGGTGTAGTCTGTACTGTATCATGTACTGACCAGGGGCCACAGGGTGTAGTCTGTACTGTATCATGTACTGACCAGGGGCCACAGGGTGGAGTCTGTACTGTATCATGTACTGACCAGGGGCCACAGGGTGGAGTCTGTACTGTATCATGTACTGACCAGGGGCCACAGAGTGTAGTCTGTACTGTATCATGTACTGACCAGGGGCCACAGGGTGGAGT
>NC_048574.1:85334905-85352405 GCF_013265735.2 Oncorhynchus mykiss
CTGGTACGGATCTAATACACACACACACTGGTACCGACCTAATACACACACACACTGGTACCGACCTAATACACACACATACACACACACACACACACACACACACACACACACACACACACACACACACACTGGTTAAAACCTAATACACAAACACACACACAAACACACACACATACACACACAAACACACAAACACACACACACACACACACACATACACAGACAGACATACAGAGAAACACACTGGTACAGATCTAATACAACAGCTAGGTTGTTTGAATGTTTCCCCCCAACGTTGCTGTGTGTTGTGTTTCTGTGTGTTGTGTTTCTGTGTGTTGTGTTTCTGTGTGTTGTGTTTCTGTGTGTTGTGTTTCTGTGTGTTGTGTTTCTGTGTGTTGTGTTTCTGTGTGTTGTGATTCTGTGTGTTGTGTTTCTGTGTGTTGTGTTTCTGTGTGTTGTGTTTCTGTGTGTTGTGATTCTGTGTGTTGCGTTTCTGTGTGTTGCGATTCTGTGTGTTTTGTTTCTGTGTGTTGTGATTCTGTGTGTTGTGTTTCTGTGTGTTGTGATTCTGTGTGTTGTGATTCTGTGTGTTGTGATTCTGTGTGTTGTGATTCTGTGTGTTGTGATTCTGTGTGTTGTGTTTCTGTGTGTTGTGATTCTGTGTGTTGTGTTGCTGTGTGTTGTGATTCTGTGTGTTGTGTTGCTGTGTGTTGTGATTCTGTGTGTTGTGTTTCTGTGTGTTGTGACTCTGTGTGTTGTGTTTCTGTGTGTTGTGATTCTGTGTGTTGTGTTTCTGTGTGTCCAGAATGGGTTCACTCCGCTGCACATCGCCTGCAAGAAGAACCGCGTGAAGGTGATGGAGCTGCTGGTGAAATACGGAGCCTCCGTCCAGGCCGTCACGGAGTCTGGCCTGACCCCCGTCCATGTCTCAGCCTTCATGGGTCACCTCAACATGGTGCTGCTGCTGCTGCAGAACGGGGCCTCGCCGGACGTCTGCAACATCGTCAGTACCGACACGATCAAATCACAACGTTATCGGTCCTTAACAGATGTTATTACGGGGGGTAGTGAAATGCCTGTGTCCCTAGCTCCAACAGTGCAGTAATATCTAATTAAATGCTGGTGTTTCTAGCTCCAACAGTGCAGTAATATCTAACTAAATGCTGGTGTTTCTAGCTCCAACAGTGCAGTAATATCTAGCTTAATGCTGGTGTTTCTAGCTCCAACAGTACAGTAATATCTAACTAAATGCTTGTGTTTCTAGCTCCAACAGTGCAGTAATATCTAACTAAATGCTTGTGTTTCTAGCTCCAATAGTGCAGTATTATCTAGCTTAATGCTGGTGTTTCTAGCTCCAACAGTGCAGTAATATCTAACTAAATGCTTGTGTTTCTAGCTCCAACAGTACAGTAATATCTAACTTAATGCTTGTGTTCCTAGCTCCAACAGTGCAGTAATATCTAGTGAAATGCCTGTGTCCCTAACTCCAACAGTACAGTAATATCTAGTGAAATGCCTGTGTCCCTAGCTCCAACAGTGCAGTAATATCTAACTAAATGCTTGTGTTCCTAGCTCCAACAGTGCAGTAATATCTAATTAAATGCTGGTGTTTCTAGCTCCAACAGTGCAGTAATATCTAACTAAATGCTGGTGTTTCTAGCTCCAACAGTGCAGTAATATCTAGCTTAATGCTGGTGTTTCTAGCTCCAACAGTACAGTAATATCTAACTAAATGCTTGTGTTTCTAGCTCCAACAGTGCAGTAATATCTAACTAAATGCTTGTGTTTCTAGCTCCAACAGTGCAGTAATATCTAACTAAATGCTTGTGTTTCTAGCTCCAATAGTGCAGTATTATCTAGCTTAATGCTGGTGTTTCTAGCTCCAACAGTGCAGTAATATCTAACTAAATGCTTGTGTTTCTAGCTCCAACAGTACAGTAATATCTAACTTAATGCTTGTGTTTCTAGCTCCAACAGTGCAGTAATATCTAGCTTAATGCTTGTGTTTCTAGCTCCAACAGTGCAGTAATATCTAGCTTAATGTAAACATTATTAAAGTGACCAGTGATTCCATGTCTACAAATCGACACACCCACTTCCTGGGTTTTACAGTCAGTATTGACCAACCACAGCAGCTCTTTTAGCTGGTTGTGGTTGTGTTTGTATGTGTTCTAATGATGTGTGTTCTAATGATGTGTGTTTTAATGATGTGTGTGTGTGTGTGTGTGTGTGTGTGTGTGTGTGTGTGTAGCGTGGTGAGACAGCGTTACACATGGCGGCCCGTGCTGGTCAGATAGAGGTGGTTCGATGTCTCCTGAGGAACGGAGCTCTGGTCGACGCCATGGCAAGAGTGAGTCATTTAGTTTGTTGGGGGGGATTTCTACTTGCGAATGACAGCCAATCGTAATACAGGGAGTTGTACACACAACTGGTAACAACTGGCCAGACAGACCAGTCACAGTAACAACTGGCCAGACCAGTCACAGTAACAACTGGCCAGACAGACCAGTCACAGTAACAACTGACCAGACCAGTCACAGTAACAACTGGCCAGACAGACCAGTCACAGTAACAACCGGCCAGACAGACCAGTCACAGTAACAACTGACCAGACCAGTCACAGTAACAACTGACCAGACAGACCAGTCACAGTAACAACTGACCAGACCAGTCACAGTAACAACTGACCAGACCAGTCACAGTAAAAACTGGCCAGACAGACCAGTCACAGTAACAACTGACCAGACCAGTCACAGTAACAACTGGCCAGACAGACCAGTCACAGTAACAACTGGCCAGACAGACCAGTCACAGTAACAACTGACCAGACAGACAAGTCACAGTAACAACTGACCAGACCAGTCACAGTAACAACTGGCCAGACAGACCAGTCACAGTAACAACTGACCAGACAGACCAGTCACAGTAACAACTGACCAGACCAGTCAGAGTAACAACTGGCCAGACAGACCAGTCACAGTAACAACTGGGCAGACAGACCAGTCACAGTAACAGCTGGCCAGACAGACCAGTCACAGTAACAACTGACCAGACAGACCAGTCACAGTAACAACTGACCAGACAGACCAGTCACAGTAACAACTAACCAGACCAGTCACAGTAAAAATTGGCCAGACAGACCAGTCACAGTAACAGCTGGCCAGACAGACCAGTCACAGTAACAACTGACCAGACAGACCAGTCACAGTAACAACTGGCCAGACAGACCAGTCACAGTAACAACTGACCAGACAGACCAGTCACAGTAACAACTGGGCAGACAGAACAGTCACAGTAACAACTGACCAGACAGACCAGTCACAGTAAAAATTGGCCAGACAGACCAGTCACAGTAACAACTGGCCAGACAGACCAGTCACAGTAACAACTGGCCAGACAGACCAGTCACAGTAACAACTGACCAGACAGACCAGTCACAGTAACAACTAACCAGACCAGTCACAGTAAAAATTGGCCAGACAGACCAGTCACAGTAACAACTGGCCAGACAGACCAGTCACAGTAACAACTGGCCAGACAGACCAGTCACAGTAACAACTGGCCAGACAGACCAGTCACAGTAACGACTGGCCAAACAGACCAGTCACAGTAGAAACTGGCAAGACAGACCAGTCACAGTAACTACTGGCCAGACAGACCAGTCACAGTAACAACTGGCCAGACAGACCAGTCACAGTAACAACTGGCCAGACAGACCAGTCACTTACAGAAAGGATTCACTTACTGGTGTGTAGTTGACATTTGGCGCTTTCTACAGGTGAAACATGTGTATAACTAGGGAAGGAAATTAAGCTTAGCCCACTAGCAGGAGGCCAGTCATTTTTAGACCGGCGAGTTGAACACTTGCCAAACTATCCCGTTGGCTAGTGAGGGCTAGTTTACATGGTGGTTTAACCAGCCGAGCACAGCACCCTAAAGCCTTCAGTCCCTGTAGGAGGACCAGACCCCCCTTCACATCGCGTCCCGTCTGGGGAAGGCAGAGATCGTCCAGCTGTTACTGCAGCACATGGCTCATCCCGACGCCTCCACTACTAATGGATACAGTCCTCTGCACATCGCTGCCAGGGAGGGACAGTTAGAGACCACCGCAGTGTTGTTGGAGGCTGGGGCTTCACACTCACTGGCTACCAAGGTAGGATACGCACACACACACGCATAACTCTACACACACACACACACACACACACACACACACACATAACTCTATATATACTCACACAGTGCTGTATCTGTCTCCTCTACATGTATCCTCCCCCCTTACAGAAAGGATTCACTCCTCTACATGTATCCTCCCTAATAGAAAGGATTCACTCCTCTACATGTATCCTCCTCCCTTACAGAAATGATTAACTCCTCTACATGTATCCTCCCTTACAGAAAGGATTCACTCCTCTACATGTATCCTCCCCCCTTACAGAAAGGATTCACCCCTCTACATGTATCCTCCCTAACAGAAAGGATTCACTCCTCTACATGTATCCTCCCCCCTTACAGAAAGGATTCACCCCACTACATGTATCCTCCCCCCTTACAGAAAGGATTCACTCCTCTACATATATCCTCCCCCCTTACAGAAAGGATTCACCCCTCTACATGTATCCTCCCCCCTAACAGAAAGAATTCACTCCTCTACATGTATCCTCCCCCCTTACAGAAAGGATTCACTCCTCTACATATATCATCCTCCCTTCCAGAAAGGATTCACTCCTCTACATGTATCCTCCCTAACAGAAAGGATTCAGTCCTCTACATGTATCCTCCCTTACAGAAAGGATTCACTCCTCTACATGTATCCTCCCCCCTAACAGAAAGGATTCACTCCTCTACATGTATCCTCCCTTACAGAAAGGATTCACTCCTCTACATGTATCCTCCCCCCTAACAGAAAGGATTCACTCCTCTACATGGATCCTCCCTTACAGAAAGGATTCACTCCTCTACATGTATCCTCCCCCCTAACAGAAAGAATTCACTCCTCTACATGTATCCTCCCTTCCAGAAAGGATTCACTCCTCTACATGTATCCTCCCACCTTCCAGAAAGGATTCACTCCTCTACATGTATCCTCCCTTACAGAAAGGATTCACTCCTCTACATGTATCCTCCCACCTTCCAGAAAGGATTCACTCCTCTACATGTATCCTCCCTTACAGAAAGGATTCACTACTCTACATGTATCCTCCCTTACAGAAAGGATTCACTCCTCTACATATATCCTCCCTAACAGAAAGGATTCACTCCTCTATATGTATCCTCCCCCCTTACAGAAAGGATTCACTCCTCTACATGTATCCTCCCCCCTTACAGAAATGATTAACTCCTCTACATGTGTCCTCCCCCCTTACAGAAAGGATTCACTCCTCTACATGTATCCTCCCTTACAGAAACGATTCACTCCTCTACATGTATCCTCCCCCCTTACAGAAAGGATTCTCTCCTCTACATGTATCCTCCCCCCTTACAGAAATTATTAACTCCTCTACATGTATCCTCCCTTACAGAAAGGATTCACTCCTCTACATGTATCCTCCCTCCTTACAGAAAGGATTCACTCCTCTACATGTATCCTCCCTGACAGAAAGGATTCACCCCTCTACATGTATCCTCCCTGACAGAAAGGATTCACCCCTCTACATGTATCCTCCCTAACAGAAAGGATTCACTCCTCTACATGTATCCTCCCCCTTACAGAAATGATTCACTCCTCTAAATGTATCCTCCTCCCTAACAGAAAGGATTCACCCCTCTACATGTATCCTCCTCCCTTACAGAAAGGATTCACACCTCTACATGTATCCTCCCCCCTAACAGAAAGGATTCACCCCTCTACATGTATCCTCCCCCCTTACAGAAAGGATTCACTCCTCTACATATATCATCCTCCCTTACAGAAAGGATTCACTCCTCTACATGTATCCTCCCCCCTAACATAAATAATTCACTCCTCTACATGTATCCTCCCCCCTTACAGAAAGGATTCACTCCTCTACATATATCATCCTCCCTTCCAGAAAGGATTCACTCCTCTACATGTATCCTCCCTAACAGAAAGGATTCACTCCTCTACATGTATCCTCCCTTACAGAAAGGATTCACTCCTCTACATGTATCCTCCCCCCTAACAGAAAGGATTCACTCCTCTACATGTATCCTCCCTTACAGAAAGGATTCACTCCTCTACATGTATCCTCCCCCCTAACAGAAAGGATTCACTCCTCTACATGTATCCTCCCTTACAGAAAGGATTCACTCCTCTACATGTATCCTCCCCCCTAACAGAAAGGATTCACTCCTCTACATGTACCCTCCCTTACAGAAAGGATTCACTCCTCTACATGTATCCTCCCACCTTCCAGAAAGGATTCACTCCTCTACATGTATCCTCCCTTACAGAAAGGATTCACTCCTCTACATGTATCCTCCCACCTTCCAGAAAGGATTCACTCCTCTACATGTATCCTCCCTTACAGAAAGGATTCACTACTCTACATGTATCCTCCCTTACAGAAAGGATTCACTCCTCTACATATATCCTCCCTAACAGAAAGGATTCACTCCTCTACATGTATCCTCCTCCCTTACAGAAATGATTAACTCCTCTACATGTATCCTCCCTTACAGAAAGGATTCACTCCTCTACATGTATCCTCCCACCTTCCAGAAAGGATTCACTCCTCTACATGTATCCTCCCTTACAGAAACGATTCACTCCTCTACATGTATCCTCCCCCCTTACAGAAATGATTAACTCCTCTACATGTGTCCTCCCCCCTTACAGAATGGATTCACTCCTCTACATGTATCCTCCCTTACAGAAACGATTCACTCCTCTACATGTATCCTCCCCCCTTACAGAAAGGATTCACTCCTCTACATGTATCCTCCCCCTTACAGAAATTATTAACTCCTCTACATGTATCCTCCCTTACAGACAGGATTCACTCCTCTACATGTATCCTCCCTCCTTACAGAAAGGATTCACTCCTCTACATGTATCCTCCCTGACAGAAAGGATTCACCCCTCTACATGTATCCTCCCTGACAGAAAGGATTCACCCCTCTACATGTATCCTCCCTAACAGAAAGGATTCACTCCTCTACATGTATCCTCCCCCTTACAGAAATGATTCACTCCTCTAAATGTATCCTCCTCCCTAACAGAAAGGATTCACCCCTCTACATGTATCCTCCTCCCTTACAGAAAGGATTCACACCTCTACATGTATCCTCCCCCCTAACAGAAAGGATTCACTCCTCTACATTTATCCTCCCCCCTTACAGAAAGGATTCACTCCTCTACATTTATCCTCCCTTACAGAAAGGATTCTCTCCTCTACATGTATCCTCCCCCCTTACAGAAAGGATTCACTCCTCTACATCTTTCCCCCCCTTACAGAAAGGATTCTCTCCTCTACATGTATCCTCTCCCCTTACAGAAAGGATTCACTCCTCTACATGTTTCCCCCCCTTACAGAAAGGATTCACTCCTCTACATGTATCAGCCAAGTATGGAAGCCTGGAGGTGGCAAAACTCCTCCTGCAGCGCAAAGCTATGCCTGACGACGCCGGCAAGGTATTATCATAGACATACAGCAACTAGAGCTGGTGTTATTATAGAAATACAGTAACTAGAACTGGTGAGAACACAGAAATACAGTAACTAGAACGGGTATTATCACAGAAATACAGTAACTAGAACTGGTCTTATCACAGAAATACAGTAACTAGAACTGTTATTATCACAGAAATACAGTAACTAGAACTGGTGATATTACAGAAATACAGTAACTAGAACTGGCATTAACACAGAAATACAGTAACTAGAACTATTGTTTTCACAGAAATGCAATAACTAGAACTATTGTTATCACAGAAATACAATAACAAGAACTAGTGTTAGCATAGATATTGATTATAGAAGAAGAGAGGGAGGACACAAAGAAAGAAAGAATAAAGTAAAAAATGAGAGATGACACAGAGAAGGAGAGGAGGGAAGACATAATAGCTAGAGAGAGAAGGAGAGAAGGAGAGGAGGGAAGACAGAATAGCTAGAGAGGGAAAAGGAGAGGGAGAGATGACACAGAGAAGGAGAGGAGAGAGGGAAGACATAATAGCCAGAGAGAGAAGGAGAGAAGGAGAGGAGGGAAGACAGAATAGCTAGAAAGAGAAGAAGAGGAGGAGAGGAGGGAAGACAGAATAGCTTGAGAGGGAAGGAGAGAAGGAGAGAGGGAAGACAGAATAGCTAGAGAGAAAAAGGATAGACAGAAGAAAGAGAAGGAGAGTGTGAAGACAGAATAGCTAGAGAGAGAAAAGAGAGAGCGAGATGACAGAGGAGGAGAGAGGGAAGATAGAATAGCTAGAGGGAGAAAAAAGAGAGTGAGAGATGACAGAGGAGGGGAGAGGAAAGACAGATGAGCTAGAGAGGGAAAAGAGAGGGAGAGATGACACAGAGGAGGAGAGAGGGAAGACAGAATAGCTAGAGAGAGAAGGAGCGAGTGAGAGGTGAAGGGATGAGTAATAAATGTGGTTCTCTCCTCCAGAACGGTCTGACTCCGCTGCACGTGGCAGCTCACTATGACAACCAGCAGGTGGCGCTGCTGCTGCTGGACAAAGGGGCGGCGCCCCACGCCACCGCCAAGGTGAGAAAACAACACAAAACCTGGCGGGGGAAAGACTTTCAAAAGTTTTACCATGGAAAATAACAACTTGTTTTTTTTAACGGAGATGATTAGATAGTACCTGCCTGTCCGCTTCTGGGTCCTGTTAGGTGGGGACATTTTGTTACAGAAAACATTTAAAAACCTTCTGTGGAAGAAAACAAAAACACATTTTTCTTGTTGGCCGAGTTCAGATAGTCCCTTCCTGTTTCACTCTATTTTCATATAATTACAGATACTCTATGTCCATGGATGCTGACCCATAATACTGTCCCCTATATAACACTACTGTTGACCAGGACCCATAATACTGTCCCCTATATAACACTACTGTTGACCCATAATACTGTCCCCCTATATAACACTACTGTTGACCCATAATACTGTCCCCTATATAACACTACTGTTGACCCATAATACTGTCCCCTATATAACACTACTGTTGACCCATAATACTGTCCCCTATATAACACTACTGTTGAGCCATAATACTGTCCCCTATATAACACTACTGTTGACCCATAATACTGTCCCCTATATAACACTACTGTTGACCCATAATACTGTCCCCTATATAACACTACTGTTGACCCATAATACTGCCCCCTATATAACACTACTGTTGACCCATAATACTGTCCCCTATATAACACTACTGTTGACCCATAATACTGTCCCCTATATAACACTACTGTTGACCCATAATACTGTCCCCTATATAACACTACTGTTGACCCATCCCCTATATAACACTACTGTTGACCCATAATACTGTCCCCTATATAACACTACTGTTGACCCATAATACTGTCCCCTATACAACACTACTGTTGACTAGGACCCATTACAAATAAATCATATTTCATATCCTCATCTCAGAACCTGGTGTTTCTTGTTGAAGTATCTTCTCTGATGTTTTTTTCAAAACTAACACTGACGTATTCCTCCTACCCACAATCCTCTCTGCTCTCAGAACGGATACACCCCACTCCACATCGCTGCCAAGAAGAACCAGACGTCCGTCGCCTCGTCTCTGCTGCAGTACGGAGCGGAGACCAACGTCCTGACCAAACAGGGGGTCACCCCTCTACACCTTGCCTCACAGGAGGGGCACAGTGATATGACCAGTCTGCTGCTGGGCAAGGGGGCACATGTCAACACTCCCACTAAGGTAGGGGGGGGGGGACACGTCAACACTCCCACTAAGGTAGGGGGGGGGGACACGTCAACACTACCACTAAGGTAGGGGGGGACAGAGACTCACACAAACACACACGTAGCAGAGTCGTTGCACACATCCAAAAATGCACTCTTTGGCATATACAATACATTCTCTCCCATCTCTCTCTCCCCTCTCCATCTCTCTCTCCTTGCCACCTCTCTCTCCAACTCTCCCTCTCTCCTCCTCCTTCTCTCTCTCCATCTCTCCCATCTCTCTCTCAAACTCTCCCTCTCTCTCCCCCTCCATCTCTCTCCAACTATCCCTCTCTCTCTCCCCCTCCATCTCTCTCTCCAACTCTCCCTCTCTCTCTTCCCCTCCATCTCTCTCTCCAACTCTGTCTCTCTCTCCATCTCTCTGTCTCTCCCCTCTCTCTAAATGTCTCTCTCTCTGGGTATCTCTCTCTCCCCTCTCTCTAAATGTCTCTCTCTGGGTATCTCTCTCTCGCCCTCTCTCTAAATGTCTCTCTCTCTGGGTACCTCTGTCTCTCCCTTCATCTCTCTCCCCTCTCTCAGAGTGGTCTGACACCCCTCCACCTCACGGCCCAGGAGGACAGAGTGAATGCAGCAGAAGTTCTGGCCAAACGTGATGCTAACCTGGACCAGCAAACCAAAGTACACACACACGCACGCACGCACACACACACACGCACACACGCACGCACGCACGCACACACGCGCACGCACGCATGCACACACACGCACACACACACATACACACACTCGCACGCACGCGCACACACACACACACACGCAGACTTTATTTTTTTCTAAGTTCTTTCTCTAATCTTCCTCAGCTCGGCTACACTCCTCTCATTGTTGCCTGTCACTATGGAAACGTAAAGATGGTCAACTTCCTCTTGCAGCAGGGCGCCAGTGTCAACGCCAAAACCAAGGTACCAGAGTTTACTATTGGAACGGGTAAGGGTAAGGTAACAGAGTTTAATATTGGAACGGGTAAGGTACCAGAGTTTAATATTGGAACGGGTAAGGTACCAGAGTTTAATATTGGAATGGGTAAGGTACCAGAGTTTAATATTGGAATGGGTGAGGTACCAGACTTTACTATTGGAACGGGTAAGGTAACAGAGTTTAATATTGGAACGGGTAAGGTACCAGAGTTTAATATTGGAACGGGTAAGGTACCAGAGTTTAATATTGGAACGGGTAAGGTACCAGAGTTTAATATTGGAACGGGTAAGGTACCAGAGTTTAATATTGGAACGGGTAAGGGTAAGGTACCAGAGTTTAATATTGGAACGGGTAAGGTACCAGAGTTTAATATTGGAACGGGTAAGGTACCAGAGTTTAATATTGGAACGGGTAAGGTACCAGAGTTTAATATTGGAACGGGTTAGGTACCAGAGTTTAATATTGGAACGGGTTAGGTACCAGAGTTTAATATTGGAACGGGTAAGGTACCAGAGTTTAATATTGGAACGGGTAAGGTACCAGAGTTTAATATTGGAACGGGTAAGGTACCAGAGTTTAATATTGGAACGGGTAAGGTACCAGAGTTTAATATTGGAACGGGTAAGGTACCAGAGTTTAATATTGGAACGGGTAAGATACCAGAGTTTAATATTGGAACGGGTAAGGTACCAGAGTTTAATATTGGAACGGGTAAGGTACCAGAGTTTAATATTGGAACGGGTAAGGTACCAGAGTTTAATATTGGAACGGGTAAGGTACCAGAGTTTAATATTGGAACGGGTAAGGTACCAGAGTTTAATATTGGAACGGGTAAGGTACCAGAGTTTAATATTGGAACGGGTAAGGTACCAGAGTTTAATATTGGAACGGGTAAGGTACCAGAGTTTAATATTGGAACGGGTAAGATACCAGAGTTTAATATTGGAACGGGTAAGGTACCAGAGTTTAATATTGGAACGGGTAAGGTACCAGAGTTTAATATTGGAACGGGTAAGGTACCAGAGTTTACTATTGGAACGGGTAAGGTACCAGAGTTTAATATTGGAACGGGTAAGGTACCAGAGTTTAATATTGGAACGGGTAAGGTACCGCTCCAGTAGCAGACTGACAGTTAGTGACAGTTGGTGACCGTTAGGATTTAAATATTTAAAACCCAACTGTCTGTCTCTCGTGTTCTCGTTCCTTCTGTTTTCTATTTCAGTGTGTGTGTGTTTGTGTGTGTGTGTGTGTGTATAATATGTATGTATAGTGTGTGTTTGATGTCAGTGTTTAAAACTCAACTGTCTGTGTCTCCAGAACGGTTACACTCCACTTCACCAGGCAGCACAGCAGGGACACACACACATCATCAACGTCCTGTTGCAACATGGAGCGACACCCAACACTACCACTGCTGTAAGAACACACACGCACACACACACACACACACACACACACACACACACACACACACACACACACACACACACACACACACACACACACACACACACACACCGTTTGATTAGATGTTTGATTCTCTCTCTCCCTTCTCTCCTTCCTTCCTTCCTTCCCTCTCTCTCTCACTCTTCCTCTCCCGCGTTTTCACACTCTCGTTCTCTATCCCTCCCCCTCCCTCCCCCCTCTCTCTCTCTCCCTCTCTCCCCCCCTCTCCTCCCCCTCTCCCTCCCCCTCTCTCTCTCTGTCAGAATGGGAACACTGCTCTGTCCATTGCCAGGCGTCTGGGTTACATATCTGTCGTTGACACTCTGAAGGTCGTCACAGAAGAGGTCATCACCACCACAACGGTATGTGACCCCTCGTGACGCTTCCAGGTAGAAGGGTTTCCCCCTAACCTCAGATCAGCTTACCCCTTCTCATATCCTAACCTTAACCATTTAGCAGGGAAAATAGTAAAACTGACGTTAGATCAGTGTGTTAGGGATGAACACGGTCCTCTGTCTGTCACAACAGTACCAGTTTGTTTTCTGTCCATGACTTCACAACTTTCACAACAACAACAAAACAACACAGAATAACAGAATATCATTCATGTTTCTATGGTTACAACCCTCTGGTTCTAACGGGCTGAATCCTTGTTCTCTTTTTCCCTGGTTGTGATTGGCTTGGAATCCCTGTGCTGACAGACTGTGACATCAGAGAAACACAAGATGAATGTTCCGGAAACCATGACGGAGATACTGGACGTGTCGGATGAGGAGGGTGAGTTCCTTTTGATTACATATAAATAAATACTGTGGTTGAGACAGACAAGAGACTTTACAGACAAACACACTTTTTAGAGGAGGACACTAACAGAGATAATATATACATAAATACTGTGGATAAGACAGACAAGAGACTTTACAGAAAACACACTTTTTAGAGGAGGACACTAACAGAGATAATATATAAATTGATACTGTGGTTGAGACAGACAAGATACTTTACAGAAAACACACTTTTTAGAGGAGGACACTAACAGAGATAATATATAAATTGATACTGTGGTTGAGACAGACAAGAGACTTTACAGACAACACCATTTTTAGAGGTGTAAACGTGTCACACTCGTCGGATGGAGGAGACAGCGTGGTATGTGTACATTCTTATTTATTTAAAGAATGAAACACTGAACAAACTAACAAAATAACAAAACGAAACGTGAAGCTATACACTATAGTGCTGACAGGCAACTACACACAGACAAGATGCCACAAACACAAATGGGAAATGGCTACCTAAATATGATCCCCAATCAGAGACAACGATAAACAGCTATCTCTGATTGGGAACCATATCAGGCCAACATAGACATTAAAAAAAACCTTGACATACAAAAACCCTAGACATACAAAAACCTAGACATACAAAAACCCTAGACATACAAAATCTAGACATACAAAAACCTAGACATACCAAAACCTAGACATACAAAACCCTAGACATTTAAAAACCCTAGACATACAAAAACCTAAACATTTAAAAACCCTAGACATACAAAAACCTAGACATACCAAAACCTAGACATACAAAAACCTAGACATTTAAAAACCCTAGACATACAAAAATCTAGACATACAAAAACCTAGACATACAAAAACCTAAACATTTAAAAACCCTAGACATTTAAAAACCCTAGACATTTAAAAACCCTAGACATACAAAAACGTAGACATTTAAAAAAAATCTAGACATACAAAAAGCCCTAGACAATACAACAATTAGCGTACCCACCCTCGTCAGTCCCTGACCCAACCAAAATGTATAGAAAACAGAGATATCTAAGATCAGGGCGTGACAAACGGTCCAGTTTGTAGTTGGTGTAGAGAGTCAGGCGCAGGACAGCAGATATGAGTAATCAACGTACTTTACTCAAAGTATACAAAATACAAAGCAATGTAGCGAGCCCACAACAAAAACAGACCCGATGTACAAAGAACGATCACTCATAAACAAAACACGGGGGAACAGAGGGTTAAATAATAAACAAGTCATTGGGTGAGTGAAACCAGGTGTGTAAAGGCAAAGACAAAAGACAAAACAAATGGAAAACGAAAAAGCGGATCGGCGGCGGCCAGAAGAAGGCCGGTGAAGTCGACCGCCGAACGCCGCCCGAACAAGGAGAGGCACCGACTTCGGTGGAAGTCGCGACAAGTCGGGAACACTAACAGAGATGATATATAAATAAATGCTGTGATTGAGACAGACAAGAGACTTTACAGACAAACACACTTTTTAGAGGAGAACACTATAGCTATATGTTTTAAAATAACATGATCACTTCTATAATACATTCTGGGGGGGACTCTATAGCTATGTGTTCTAGAATAACATTATCACTTCTATAATACATTCTGGGGGTATTCTATAGCTATGTGTTCTAGAATAACATCACTTCTATAATACATTCTGGGGGGGATTCTATAGCTATGTGTTCTAGAATAACATTATCACTTCTATAATACATTCTGGGGGGGATTCTATAGCTATGTGTTCTAGAATAACATTATCACATCTATAATACATTCTGGGGGGATTCTATAGCTATGTGTTCTAGAATAACATTATCACTTCTATAATACATTCTGGGGGGGATTCTATAGCTATGTGTTCTAGAATAACATGATCACTACTATGATACATTCTGTGGGGATTCTATAGCTATGTGTTCTAGAATAACATTATCACATCTATAATACATTCTGGGGGGATTCTATAGCTATGTGTTCTAGAATAACATTATCATTTCTATAATACATTCTGGGGGGATTCTATAGCTATGTGTTCTAGAATAACATTATCACTTCTATAATACATTCTGGGGGGATTCTATAGCTATGTGTTCTAGAATAACATTATCACTTTTATAATACATTCTGGGGGGATTCTATAGCTATGTGTTCTAGAATAACATTATCATTTCTATAATACATTCTGGGGGGATTCTATAGCTATGTGTTCTAGAATAACATTATCACTTCTATAATACATTCTGGGGGATTCTATAGCTATGTGTTCTAGAATAACATTTTCACTTCTATAATACATTCTGGGGGGATTCTATAGCTATGTGTTCTAGAATAACATCACTTCTATAATACATTCTGGGGGATTCTATAGCTATGTGTTCTAGAATAACATCACTTCTATAATACATTCTGGGGGGATTCTATAGCTATGTGTTCTAGAATAACATCACTTCTATAATACATTCTGGGGGGATTCTATAGCTATGTGTTCTAGAATAACATCACTTCTATAATACATTCTGGGGGGATTCTATAGCTATGTGTTTTAGAATAACATTATCACTTCTATAATACATTCTGGGGGTATTCTATAGCTATGTATTCTAGAATAACATTATCACTTCTAAAATACATTCTGCTGGGATTCTATAGCTATGTGTTCTAGAATAACATCACTTCTAAAATAGATTCTGGGGGGATTCTATAGCTATGTGTTCTAGAATAACATTATCATTTCTATAATACATTCTGGGGGGATTCTATAGCTATGTGTTCTAGAATAACATTATCACTTCTATAATACATTCTGGGGGGATTCTATAGCTATGTGTTCTAGAATAACATTATCACTTCTATAATACATTCTGGGGGGGTTCTATAGCTAGGTGTTCTAGATTACTGACTTCGCAATGATGCCAGAGATGACTGACTTCACAATGATGACAGAGATGACTGACTTCACAAAGATGCCAGAGATGACTGACTTCACAATGATGCCAGAGATGACTGACTTCACAATGATGCCAGAGATGACTGACTTCACAATGATGCCAGAGATGACTGACTTCCCCCTTTTAACTCTTTCTATTTATTTCTCCCCTCCTCCCACTCATCCCCCTCCTCTCCCTCATCCCCCCTCCTCTCCCTCATCCCCCTCTCCCCCTCATCCCCCCTCATCCCCCTCTTCCACTTCTCCCCCTCCTCCCCCTCTCCCCCTCTCCCCCTCTCCCACTTCTCCCCCTCCTCCCCCTCTCCCCCCTCTTCCACTTCTCCCCCTCCCCCCCCTCTCCCACTTCTCCCCCTCCTCCCCCTCTCCCCCTCTCCCCCCTTTCCCACTTCTCCCCCTCCTCCCCATCTCCCCCCTCTTCCACTTCTCCCACTCCTCTCCTCTCCCTCCTCTCCCCCCAGGTGAGGACACTATGACAGGGGATGGAGGGGAGTACCTGAGAGCTGAGGACCTGAGGGAGCTGGGAGACGACTCTCTACCTGGACAATACCTGGATGGATTCAACTACATGAGCCACAACCTGGACAGGTGATGCACGCACACACACACACGCACGCACGCACACACCCACACCCACACCCACACCCACACACCCACCCACACACACACACACACACACACACACACACACACACACACACACACACACACACCCTACCACACACAGAGTCACCAGTGGAGGCTGCTGAGGGGAGGACGGCTCAGAGTAATGTCTGGAACGGAGCAAATGGCATCGACACCTGATACCGTTCCACAAATTCTGCTCCAGACATCAGACCCTCTATCACTGTGTATAATATAGTACTGTCTATGTCTCATCAGACCCCTCTATCACTGTGTATAATATAGTACTGTCTGTGTCTCATCAGACCCTCTATCACTGTGTATAATATAGTACTGTCTGTGTCTCATCAGACCCTCTATCACTGTTTATAATATAGTACTGTCTATGTCTCATCAGACCCTCTATCACTGTGTATAATATAGTACTGTCTGTGTCTCATCAGACCCTCTATCACTGTGTATAATATATTACTGTCTATGTCTCATCAGACCCTCTATCACTGTGTATAATATAGTACTGTCTATGTCTCATCAGACCCTCTATCACTGTGTATAATATAGTACTGTCTGTGTCTCATCAGACCCTCTATCACTGTGTATAATATAGTAATATCTATGTCTCATCAGACCCTCTATCACTGTGTATAATATAGTACTGTCTATGTCTCATCAGACCCCTCTATCACTGTGTATAATATAGTAATATCTATGTCTCATCAGACCCTCTATCACTGTGTATAATATAGTACTGTCTATGTCTCATCAGACCCTCTATCACTGTGTATAATATAGTACTGTCTGTGTCTCATCAGACCCTCTATCACTGTGTATAATATAGTACTGTCTATGTCTCATCAGACCCTCTA